>NC_037677.1:16075926-16335191 GCF_003255815.1 Theropithecus gelada
TTTTTTTTTTTTTTTTTTTTTTTTTTTTTTTGAGACGGAGTCTTGCTCTGTGCCCCAGGCTGGAGTGCAGTGGCGCGATCTCGGCTCACTGCAAGCTCCGCCCCCCCCCCGGGTTCACGCCATTCTCCTGCCTCAGCCTCCCAAGTAGCTGGGACTACAGGCGCCCACCACCTCGCCCGGCTAATTTTCTTGTATTTTTAGTTGAGACGGGGTTTCACCGTGTTAGCCAGGATGGTCTCGATCTCCTGACCTCGTGATCCGCCCGTCTCGGCCTCCCAAAGTGCTGGGATTACAGGCTTGAGCCACCGCGCCCGGCCTATAAATATCTTCTTAATTGAATCTAGACGCTGCAGATTTCTTTAACAAATATCTTCTTAATTGTCTGAGCAAGTGAAAACCTTAGGCAGGCCAGGCATGCTGGGTCATGTCTGTAATCTCATCACTTCAGGAGGCAGAGGCAGGAGAATGGCTTGAGGCTGAGAGTTTGAGACCAGCCTGGGCAACACAGCAAGACCCTGTCTCTACAAAAATGTTAAAAGTCAGGCAAGTGTAGTCCCAGCTACTCTGGAAGCTCAGGCAGAAGGATCACAGGAGCTCAGGTGTTGGAGGCTACAGTGAGCTATGACTGCACCACTGTACTCCAGCCTGGGCAACAGAGTGAGACCTCATCTCCAAAAAAAGAGGAAGGAGGAAGGCAGAGGAAAGAGCCTGTGGATCAATGTTTGAGTTGGGGCCGATGGCCAGGCATCTGGGTTTCTTAAGGTATATCTTTATCTGGCATCTTGTTGACCAAATTATAGACACCAAGAGCTGATGCTAATGCAGCACTAAAATCAGGTGTAGGGAAACCTATGAAATAATGAAATCAGGTGTAGTGAAACCTAACTTCACCACGTGCAGGCCAGCGACCAATAGGGAAGGGAGAATAAGCTAGGGATCAGAAGAGGGCGGGACTTGCAGAGTTTCTCACAAGGGTGGGAGAGGTTGGTAAGACCTAAAGAAGGAATCTTGAGGTCAGTTTAGGGAAGGATCTTTCTCACCTGGAGAACATTTCAAGGTTTTGAACTTCCTTTTAAATTTCCTTTTGATAATTGACTTTGAAAATTCGGTTATTCTGAGTAGGGTTATTCTGAGAGAAAAGACTGATTCAAGGTCAAGCAAGGAGAAACAAAGGGTCCCTGGCGATAAGATGGTAGGATGTGGCAACTTCTCTATAAGGAATATGAGGAAGCTGGCATGAGGGCCAAATTTGTGAGACAGCTTTCAGAGCAAGTGTTGAGACGGTAGCAATTGCACCTTTTTGTAGACTCAGAGGCTTTGCAAACTCACTATTTCTTTTTTTTTTTCTTTTTCTTTTTCTTTTTCTTTTGAGACAGAGTCTTGCTCTGTCTTCCAGGCTGTAGTGCTGTGGTGCAATCTCAGTTCACTGCAACCCTCCACCTCCCAGGTTCAAGTGCTTCTCCTGCTTCAGCCTTTCAGGTAGCTGGTACTACAGGCGCAAGCCACCACACTCAGCTAATTTTTGTATTTTTGGTAGAGATGGGGTTTCACCATTTTGCCAGGCTGGTCTCGAACTCCTGACCTTAAGTGATCCGCCTGCTTCTGCCTCCCAATGTACTGGGATTACAGTGAGCCACTGCACCTGGCCGCTAGTTTTAACATTTTTAAAAACTCCACTCAATGCTAAAGTCATCTCTGGAGTCTAGAGGCAAATTAGCCTGGACCATTCCAAGTGTTCGTGCAATATCCTTCTTAAAACCACAGACACTGTAAGTTGAAAGCAGCTTTTGTGATATGAGCACATGTGTATTGGATCTACCACTTGGCCTATAGTTACGAGTAGCAGACTGGTCCCAGATCTGCAGATAGGTTACTGAGAAACTTCAGGCAAATCACGTCCCTCCTTCACTCCCTCTGGGCTTTATATCCTCACCTATAAAATAAAAATTTTGGCCTAAAATTTCTAAAATTTCAATTAGACTGTTTTCTCCTTCTACTAGTGTCACAGAATTATTGAATGATAGAGTTGAAACAAATTTATTTGTAACTGCTTCATTCTTATCTTGTAGGTTGCAGCTTATATGTTATCTTCTCTGAGAGTAATATCCTGACCAACTAATTTCATCCACGTCCCCTAGATATGCTGTCATTACACTCTGATTATGCTTTTGTACTTAAGATAATTTCTAGTGATATGTTAATCATTTTAGAAAGTTAAATGTAACATAATATGAAAAACATAGTATATTACAAGGAGGTGAATTTTATTCTAGGAATGCAATGCTGGTCTGTCATTCAAAAAGGTGATTGATCAGTTAAAAATAATTTTAAAAAGCCACAATGTATTACAGGGTTTATAAAATATGTTGAAGTAAAATGTAAGGAAATAATAGCATAAGGAGGGAAGTAGAAAATAGAAGTACACTGTAAGTTTCTTAGATAATAGGTGAACTGATATATTATCATGAGGTAGACTGAGAATACAGTTATATAGAAGAAGTACAAAAATAAAATGAAACATTGCTAAAAAGCTAATAGTAGAGACGTAATGAAAAATTTAAGGAAAAGAGGAAAAAGGACAATAAAACAAATATAATAAATAGAAACTATGTAGCAATATGGTAGATTTCAACCTGGCTAGAGTTGTTTACATTAAATTACATTAATTATAAGTGGTGTAATGGTAAATGGTATTACAAGTTTGAATTAAAGGGCAGAGATTGTTGGCCTGGATTAAAAAACAAAGCACAGATATAATCTGTCTACAAGAAACTCACTTTAAAGTGGATAAATGTGAAATCATAGAAAATGGTAGCCTATGCAAACAATAATCAAAAGAAAACTGGAGTAGATACATTAATATTAGACAAAATGAACTTCAAAGCCAAGGATATTGTCAGTTATAAAGAGTAACATTTCATAATGATAAAAAGTTTTTTAAACATAGCCTTCTTAATTCTGTATGTATCTAATGATAGAGCTTTGAAACAGATAAAGCAAATTCTAACAGAACTGAAAAGAAAAACAAATTGAGAAGTATAGTTGAAGATTTTACTTTTCTTGCTTTATATTAGGCTGGTGCAGAAGTAATTAAATTTTTGCTATTAAAAGTACAAGAATGCCAGGCACGGTGGCTCATGCCTATAATCCTACCACTTTGGGAGGCCGAGGCGGGCAGATCACCTGAGGTCAGAAGTTTGAGACTAGCCTGGCCAACATTATGAAATCCCATCTCTACTAAAAATGCAAATATCAGCTGGGCATGGTGGTGGGCACCTGTAATCCCAGCTACTTAGGAGGCTGAGGAAGGAGGATTCCTTGAACCTGGGAGACAGATATTGCAGTGAGCCGAGATCGCACCACACTCCAGTCTGGGCAACAGAGTGAGACTCTGTCTCAAAAATTAACAATAAAAAAGAATAATAGTAAGTACAAGAACAAGTAAACAAAAAATAAGTTAGGATATAGAAGACTCAGACAACATTGCCAACCAACTTGACCTAGTTGATGTATATAGCCCATTTCACCCAATGACAGCATAATACACATTTTTTTTCAAGTGCATGTGGAACATGGACCATGACTGGCTAAAGTCTGGGCCATAAAATGTGTCAAATTTCAAAGAATTGAAACACTGTAGAGAATGTTCTTGACCTTACTGGAATTAAATTAAGAATCTTTTTTTAAATCTTAAAAATTTTCCAAATATTTAGAAATTAAATAAAAAACTCTAAATAATTCATGAGTTGAAGAAATTACAAAGAAAGATAGGCCGGGCGCGGTGGCTCAAGCCTGTAATCCCAGCACTTTGGGAGGCCGAGACGGGCGGATCACGAGGTCAGGAGATCGAGACCATCCTGGCTAACACGGTGAAACCCCGTCTCTATTAAATACAAAAAAACTAGCCGGGCGAGGTGGCGGGCGCCTGTAGTCCCAGCTACTTGGGAGGCTGAGGCCGGAGAATGGCGTGAACCCGGGAGGCGGAGCTTGCAGTGAGCTGAGATCCGGCCACTGCACTCCAGCCTGGGTGACAGAGCGAGACTCCGTCTCAAAAAAAAAAAAAAAAAAAAGATAATTGTGAAATACAACTAAATCCACATTTAGAAGAAGATTTAAAGTTCTAAATGCTGGTATTAAAAAAGGGGTGGGAGGTGCCAGCCACGGTGGCTTATGCCTATAATCCTAGCACTTTGGGAGGCCAAGGCAGGCAGACTGCTTGAGCTCAGGAATTCAAGACCAGCCTGGGCCACGTGGCAAAACCCCACCTCTGCTAAAACTACAAAAATTAGCTGGGCGTGGTGGTGTGCCCCTGTAGTCCCAGCTACTTGGGAGGCTGAGGTGAGAGGATGGCTTGAGCCCGGGAGATGGAGGTTGCAAGTGAGCCAAGATCTCACCACCACACTCCAGCTTGGGTGACAGATCAGACCCTGTCAAGAAAAAAATAATAATAACAATTGTTATTTATTATTAAAGCTTCCATCATAACATGCTGGAAAAAGAAGAGGAAATTAAATGCAAAGCAAATGAAGAATAACATGTTAAAGATAAGAGCATATGTCAATAAAATACAAAACAAAAACAAAAGTGGAGAAAATAAATAAGACCCAAAGATAGTTCTTAGAAAAAAAAATCACTATATTGACTTATCAAGACAAAAGGAAAATTATCATTAATATAAGTGAAAAAGGGGATATCACTCGAGATATTATAGGCATTAAAATAACAACTAAGAAATACTACAAACAGCTCTTCCCAAAAATTTGACCTGGGCAGGAAAACTATGGCAGTGCGTCAAATCTGGCCTGCCGCCTGTTCTAGTTAAAATGTTTTGCTGGAACACAGCCATAACGATTCGTTCATGCACAATCATCCTTTAGTATTTGTGGGGAATTGGTTCCAGGACCTCCCACAAATATCAAAATCTGCAGATGCTCAAATTTATGATATAAAATGTGGTATTTTGCATATAATTCATGCGCATCTTCCTGTGTACTTTAAATTATCTCTAGATTATTTATAATAGCTAATACAATGTAAATGCTATGTAAATGGATGTTATACTGTTTTGTTTAGGGAATAATGACAAAAGTCTGTACATGTTCAGTACAGATTCCATTTTTTTCCAAATATTTTTCATCCACAGTTGGTTGAATCCATGGGTGCAGAATCTATCAATACAGAGGGCTTACTCTATTGTCTATGGTTGCTTTCATGTTTGAGTGGCAGAATTGATTAATTGTGACAGAGACTGGATGTTCCAGAAAGTCTAAAATATTTAATATCTGTCCCATTATAGAAAAAGTTTGCTAACCCTTGACCAAGATGAAACAAAAACGTTCCTTGAACGATACAAATGACCAAAAGTAATAAAATAGAAAAGTCTGAATGTCCTTATATCTATTAAATAAATTAAAATCAAAATGAAAAGTTTTTCACAAAATAAAATCCAGACCCAGATGAAATATTTAAGAGATAAATAATATCAATCCTACAGAAATTCTTCGGAAAACAGAGGAGGGAACCTTTCAAAGCTTATTTCATGAGCACAGAATTACCCTAATATCAAAAATAAACAATGACATTACACGAAAACTACAGATCAATATCCCTAATAAATGTGGATGCAAAAATCCTTAAGAAATATTAGTAACTAGAATCCAGCAATATTAAAAGGATAATATGCCATGACTATGTGGGATTTACACCAGGAATATAAGCTTATTTAACATTTGAAAATCAATTGAAGTAGTTTACCACATGTAAAGCTTTTTTTTAAAAAAAGAAGTCCACATTAGCATCTCAATAGATGTGCAAGATGCATTTAACAAAGCTTAACAACAATTCATGATTAAAAAGAGTAAAACATTGCAGCAAATTAGAAATAGAAATCAAATTCCAAACCTGATAAAAGTCTTCTGTGAAAAATCTAGAGTTAACATAACACTTAATGGAAAAAACTAAATGCTTTCCACCCGAGATCAGGAGCAAGATAAGAATGACTACTCACACCACTTTTGTAGAATATTTACTATATTTTATAGTAACTATAGAACATTTACTGTATTTTATAGTAACTATAGAACATTTACTGTATTTTATAGTAACTATAGAATATTTACTATAGTAAAAATTCTAGCCAGTAATATAAAGCAAGAGGAAAAACAAACTTGACCGGATGAAATGGAATAAGCAGACTGTTTTAATTCATATAAAACATGATTTTGTGTATGAAATACCCGAAGAAATATACCAAAAAATGGTAGAATTAAAAGGTGTGTTTAGCATGTTCACAGAATATAAGTTTGATATTTAAAAAATTCAACGTATATCTATATAATAGCAATTGAATTGAAAAATTAGAAATTTAAATGAAAAACATGCCATTATAATGGTATCCAAAATGAAATACTTGAAAACAAATTTAATAAAATATGCTTAAGACCTGCAGATCAAATACTGAAAGAAAGTAGAAAAAACCTAAATAAATGATATATACCATGTTCATGAATTGGAAGATTTAATGTTCTTAAGATGACAGTTCTCCCCATTTTAACCAGTAGACTCAATGTAATCAATTAAAAAACCCCAGCTGAAAAGCTCTAATATTTATGTTAGAAAATCAAAGGATCTATATAAGATAGAATAATATTGAAAAAATACAAAGAACAAAGTTGAAGAATACACACTTCTAGAGTTCAAGAATGACTTTAAACCCACAGTAACTAATAATCACCTTTTATGGTTAATTGATTTTGTAAAAGATGCCGAGGTCATTAAATAGGGAAAGAATAGTCTTTTGAACAAATGCTGCTGGAAAGTCTGGATTTATACATGGTAAAATGTGAAAAGATGAATCTCAACCCTTTACTGACACCATACCCCAAAACTAAGGGTAGGTGACTCGTAGACTCAAAAGTAACTAGAGGTGACTCACAGACCTAGCTATAAGGCAAAAACAGACATTGGCAAACTGGTCCACTGGCTAGATTTGGCCATGCTCATTTGTTTGTGTATTATCAACGATGCATTTGTACTACAACAGCAGAGTTGAATACTATGACAGTGACCATATGACCCATAAAGTCAAAAACATTGATTATCGGCCGGACACGGTGGCTCACGCCTGTAATCCCAGCACTTTGTGAGGCTGAGGCAGGTGGGTAACAAGGTCAGGAGTTCGCGACCAGCCTGGCCAACAAGGCAAAACACCGTCTCTACTAAAAATACAAAAATTAGCCAGGTGTGGTGGCAGGTGCCTGTCATCCCAGCTACTCAGGAGGCTTAGGAAGGAGAATCACTTGAACCTGGGAGGCAGAGGTTGCAGTGAGCCAGGACCACACCATTGTACTCCAGCTTGGGGAACAAAAGTGAAACTCCATCTTAAAACAAACAAACAAACAAAAAAAACGATTCCTGAGCAAGATGGTCAAATAGGAATGGCTCCAGTCTGCAGCTCCTAGACAGACCAATGCAGAAAGTGTGTGATTTCTGCATTTCCAACTGAGGTACCCAGCTCATCTCATTGAGACTGGTTAGACAGTGGGTGTGGCACATGGAGGACAAGTTGAAGCAGGGTGGGGCATCGCCTCACCGGGAACGTGCAAGGGGTCAGGGAACTCCCTCCCCTAGCCAAGGGAAGCCACAGGGACCCTGCTGTGAGGAATGGTGCACTCCAGCCCAGATACTACGCTTTTCCCACAGTCTTCGCAACCCACAGACCAGGAGATTCCCTCAGGTGCCTATACCACAAGGACCCTGGGTTTCGAGCACAAAACTGGGTGACTGTTTGGGCAGACACCAAGCTAGCTACAGAAGTTTTTTTTTCATACCCCAGTGGCAACTGGAACATCAGCGAGATAGAACCGTTGACTCCCCTGGAAAGGGGACTGAAGCCAGGGAGCCAAGTGGTCTTGCTCAGTGGATCCCACCCCCATGGAGCCTAGCAAGCTAAGATCCACTGGCCTGAAACTTTCACTGCCAGCACAGCATTCTGAAGTCAACCTGGGACACTCGAGCTTGGTTGGGGGAGGGGTGTCTGCCATTACTGAGGCTTGAGTAGGCAGTTTTCCCCTCACAGTGTACACAAAACCACCAGGAAGTTCGAACTCGGCGAAGCCCGCTGCAGCTTTGCAAAAATGCTGTAGCTAGACTGCCTCTCTAGATTCCTCCTCTCTGGGTGGTACATCTCTGAAAGAAAGGCAGCAGCCCCAGTCAAGGGCTTATAGATAAAACTCCCATCTCCCTGGGACAGAGCAAATGGGGAAAGGGGCAATTGTGGGCACAGCTTCAGCAGACTTAAATGTTCCTGCCTGCTGGCTCTGAAGAGAGCAGTGGATCTCCCAGCAGAGCACTCAAGCTCTGCTAAGGGACAAATTGCCTCCTCAAGTGGGTCCCTGACCCTTGTACCTCCTGACTGGGAGATACCTCCCAGCAGGGGTCGACAGACACCTCATGCAGAAGAGCTCAGGCTGGCATCTGGTGGGTGCTCCTCTGGGACGAAGCTTCCAGAGGAGGGAGCAGGCAGCACTCTTTGCTGTTCTGCAGCCTCTGCTGGTAATACCCAGGAAAACAGGGTCTGGAGTGGACCCTGGCAAACTCCAGCAGACCTGCCGAAAAGGAGCCTGACTGTTAGAAGGAAAACTAACAAACAGGAACCAGCAGCATCAACATCAACAAAAAGGACAACCATGCAAAAACTCAATCCAAAGGTCACCAACAGCAAAGACTAAAGGTAAATAAATCCACAAAGATGAGGAAAAACCAGTGCAAAAAGGCTGAAAATTCCAAAAACCAGGATGCCTCTTCTTCAAAGGATCACAACTCCTCACCAGCAAACGAACAAAACTGAACAAAGAAGGAGTTTGACAAATTGACAGAAATAGGCTTCAGAAGGGGGGTAACAGCAAACTCCTCTGAGCTAAAGGAGCATGTTCTAATGCAATGCGAGGAAGCTGAGAACCTTGATAAAAAGTTAGAGGAAATGCTAACTAGAATAACCAGTTTAGAGAGGAACATAAATAACCTGATAGAGCGTACAGGAACTTTGTGAAGCATACACAAGTATCAATAGCCAAATCAATCAATCAGAAGAAAGGATATCAGAGATTGAAGATCAACGTAATGAAATAAAGCGTGAAGACAAGATTAGAGAAAAAAAAACCGAAAAGGAACGAACAAAGCCTCCAAGAAATATGGGACTATGTGAAAAGATCAAATCTACATTTGATTGCTGTACCTGAAAGTGACGGGGAGAATGGAACCAAGAGACTGAGAGAAGATATCTGCAGTTCCTATATCCAACAAAAAACTTATATTCAGAATATATAAAGTACTTGTTTAATGTAATAATAACAAGACAAACTATCAAATTTAAAAATGAACAAAGATTTAACAGATACTTCACAAAATAAGATAAATGAATAGCCAAGAAACTCATGAAAGATGCTCAATATTATTAGTCACCAGTAAATAAAAATTAAAAGCACAATGAGATACCACTATAGACCCACTAGAATGGCTAAAATTAGACTGACAATTCCAAATGTTGGCAAGGATGTAGAGCAACTAGAATGCTCCTGTACTGATGATGGGGATCTAAAATTGTCTAACACTTTTGAAGAACAGTTTGACAGTTTCTTATAAACTTACCAGCACACTTTTCACATATCCAGCAACTGCATTCCTGAGTACAGTATTTATCCAGGGGAAATAAAACAAAGACTTGAACACAATATTCATTATAACTTTATTCCTAACAGACAAAAACTAAGCTGCTCAAATGCTCACCATTTGTGAATAGAGAGACAAAATATAGTACTTTCATACTATAGTATACTACCCAGCTCTAAAAAGGAACCAGCTACTGGTAACATACAACAATATGTGTTACTAAAGGATTCAGTCTAGGTCCTGCTGCTCACCAAAACAGTAAGCCAATCACTGAGACAATGAGTATTGCCAGGGAAGAAGGCTTTAATTGGGTACTGCAGTTGTGGAAATGGAGATCACTTTCAAATCCATCTCCCTGACTAAAATTTATAGTTTACATAGCAGGGAAGAATGTAACCATGTGTAAAAAACTGGAATCAGGGAGGGGTAAGGAAAAGAAGTTTGTCAATGGGAAGCAGGTGGTTGGTTAGGCATCATGATGGGTAAGAGGTCTGGTGGCATCTCATTCCCCAGATGCAGTGATCTGGTGAGTTTCAGCTCCTCTATACTGTCTGGGAGGCCGAATAGTAAGAAAGGAACTCAGATAAGACAATTGTAACTGTCTCAAGTTTTAAAACTGGGAGGGTCATTTTCTGTGCTTATTTAAATGAAATCATAAACAGCAGTTCTATAGGACAATGGGGCTGGTTTCATACAGATAAATCTCAGAAACATTATGGAGAATAAGAAAAGCCTGGCACACAGCCCCAAAACACATACTATATGATTCAATTTCTAGGGAACTCCAGAAAAGGCAGACTAATCTATACTGTAAGAAAACATATCAGTTGTTACTTGGAGCTGGGGGCAGGAATGGGTTGGGACTGATGGCAAAGGAACAATAGGAACTTACTGGAATTTTGAAAAATATTCTGTTTCTTAATTGGGGTCTTTGGTACATGAATGTATACATTTGCCCAATCTTATTGAATGTATTGAATACACTTTAAATGGGCACATTTTATTGTATGTCCATTTCCTTGTAAAAGCAACATTATCAACATTGCTTTATAAACATATTTTCTTGCACTGGATATATCTGGTAAACATTTTATTGCCCACCTCCTACCACTACCTTGTGATTATGTAGGTGTATATCAAACAGAGTCAGAAAGCAGCCCCCACCTACCCCAGATACTTTCAGCTAATATCCCATTTGTTACCAGCCCTCTTGTGGAATGATGTGTACCTATCACACTATCCACAGCTGTAGAAGGTTTTTTCATATATTCTGGGTCTGATTGAAACAATCTCTCCTGCTTAAATTTATGCCATACTCCTTTCGATTATTACTCTGTGGACATTAAAAATGGCGCCGTTTTCTTTAAATAAAAACGTGTTGGCTTGAGGACAATAATTAGATCATTTATTTCAGGCTAAGTGAAGCAGTACTTATAAAGTCTCTGCCTGCCCTGTGTCCAGTGTCCCAGATACTCTGTACCTCCAAGAACTTGGAGCGACCATCTCTGAGCATGCAAAGCTGATGCTGCACTGGGGAAGACAAGGTTCTAAACAGACAGCAACCATAAAATGGTACTTAGGAATATAAGCTAAAAATCAGAATATGCAATATATTCCAACGGTGTTGGCAGTCCAGAGAACTAGAAAAGCATCCTCAGGTAGGTAGGCAGAGAAATCATTATAAAGAAGATAAAATTTAAATAAGCTCAGAGCAACTGTAATCCCTTTAAATGTTCTTTCTGGAACCATTATTCTATCCCTGGAGTCATTTCAGGCTCTCTTCTCTGGAACTCATAGGAAAAAAAAAGAGCGGCGGGGGAATCTTTTCATTACTAAAGCTGGTAGTGCTAGGGTACACCTGCGGGGGTTTACTGAAGAAATATGCAAAATGGGCATCTCTCCGGGTCACAGCTGGGAGATTTTGCAGGGATCCAGAGAGCAGAGTTTTCTAGTTTGGAGTTTGTTTTTCTCACCTTAATTTCCATTTGCTTTCTCAGCAGCTCAGTATGCCACAGAAATATCAAGATCTGGGAGCTGCAAAAGGAAGCTTTTAGGTTGTCAACTTTCTTGCTGGGTCTAGTAGAAAGAAAAAGAGCACCAAGAAAGATGGCAAGGTTTTTAAGTAGGACACTGTGAGCAGAGAATATGCTGTAAACACAGCATGTTATGTTCAGCCTTTGACCCTTCAGCTTCATTAAACTTTTGTCTATAATATTTAAGATGAAACAGCTCTGAAAAGTGAAACTTGGAAAAATACACTCTGCTTATCAATATCTACTTCATAGGAGCATCAGAGCTGCACAAGGGGTAACATTTCTCTCTCCACTAATCATTTTCACATCTGTATTGGCTGCCCTATTTTTAAAACAGGTATTTATGATCAAGTGGGCAAAAACACACTTCATCTTTTCTCAATTTTGGGGGACTTAGGGTAGTTGAAAATAATTGCTGTGTTCTTGGCAAGGTTTACCTTGCACAATTAGACAGTTCCAAGTTTCTAAAGAATATGGTCTGTTTATGACCTCTTCCAAATGACCTACTCCAGCATGCTCATAAGGCCTTCCAAATTCCATTAGTGAATTAAGGAAGGTATGGACAGGAACTCCAAATTAGCTCTAAATATATTACCTAAAAGACGATAGCATATTCATCCTCTCCTTAATTTATCAGAATAGCTCATTTTGTCCTAATGGAGAGAATGAATTTGAGAGAAAAGATGAGGGGTGCTTACCCTATCTTGCATCTTCACATCTGCATAGACCAGACTACCAGGAGTCAACAAGTTACAGCCCCATGAATTTCAACCCAATTTGAGAAAAATCACCCTTCCTTGCTGATAGTGGTCATGGTGGTTTTTCTCCTCCTTCTTCTCCTCCTCTTCTTCTTTTCACTCTTTGGTATACTAATTCTTATTCTGCCAGATTTTTACTCTTTGACTCTACTTTTCCAGCACCATATTTTTTCCCCTTGGAATTAACAACAAACATTTATTTCTCTGAATTTCTTCCTTCTAACTTTCTGAAAGGCAGGATTCGATTTGCTCTTGACTCCTCCTACCTTGACTATTAGGGATATGAATTCATGCTATTATAGCTCCAGTTCCCAGCACTAAGTCCAAAGACTGCTTATTTTCCTGGCCTTTTACACAGCAGAGACTAACTGAGAAGGTTTGGAGGGCATTGCAAAGAACAAGGCAGAAATATCCAGGCAAAAACGAAGACACCAGGCCCATGAGAAGAGTTCAAAGACAGACTAGAGCTGGTATGCCATATGTTCTAGCATGGTGTGTAGGCATCTAGGCTTTGTAACTCACAAGAGTGAGGACTGATTCTCTGCCCCTCAAATTTCCTTAATGGTGTAACAAGAAGAGTTCAGGAGTGAAAGTATAATCAGAAGGATATATACCAAATGTTAGGCCAGGCATGGTGGCTCACGGCTGTAATTCCAGCACTTTGGAAGGCCAAGGCAGGTGGATTACTTGAGTACAGGAGTTCAAGACCAGCCTGGGCAACATGGAGAAACCCTGTCTCTACAAAAAAATACAAATAATTAGCTGGTCGTGGTGGCACATGCCTGTAATCCCAGCTACTCAGGAGGCTGAGGCAGGAGAATCGCTTGAACCCGGGAGGCAGAGGTTGCAGTGAGCCGAGATCGTACCACTGCACTCCAGCCAGGGTGACAGAGTGAGACTCCATCTCAAAACAAACAACAAACAAACAAACAACAACGAAAAAACACAAAGCAAACAAATCCAAATGTTAAACGTAGGGAATTATCATAATTAACTGTACTCTCTTAGTTTCTCCATCAGTTAACTGAGTCTCATAGTAACTGCACAATCAACTTTCTAGGATAACAGAGATAATATCAGAAACCAAGAGATGCACATGTGTTTCACAGTACATTTGAAAAAGTATTTAGTTGATGGAAAATCACAGGCTGTGGACTCCCCCTTCTCACATCAAATCCATGGAAATAAATGCATCTGCATTATTTTAGTTGGAAAGAAGAGAACTATCAGGGAGCCAGAAACTATGAAAAATCTTAAAAGAATGCAAATTGAAAACTACAGAGGGAACATCAGCCAGGAAGAGAAGCTGGAGGCCAGGACAAGCCCAGGAGACAGCTGCAACATAAAGGCAGGAGAAGCCCTGAGCAAGCTCCTGTCTGAAGATGGTAGAAGCTGGGACTAAAAGGTGAGCAAGAACCACCAGGAGACTGGTTAGTTGTGATGCCACAGGAGGAGGGTCCAGGTGGGTTTATCCTTGCACTTGGCTTCCCCTGCTCCCTAAGCAACAGTAGCAGATGCTTCTGACTCAGGAAAGAAAAGTGACCAGGAGACCTCAGGAAAGAGAATTTGAAGAGCTTTGGCTGGCTTGCCACTCCCAGAAAGTAAAGGATTGCACCACGTGGAGCATTAAATGCTATGGTGTCCTGCACTATAGCAGGCTCAGCTGCTCCCTGAATTATGTTGGAAACTATAAGTGAACTAGCCTCACAACAGAGGTAGCCAACAGAATAGCAGTAAAACGCTGTCTAGCTGGATGTGGTGGCCCAGGAGGTTGAGGCTGCAGTGAGGTGTGATCACACCACTGCACTCCAGCCTGGGTGACAGAGCCAGACGCTGTCTCAAAAAAAAGAATAACAGGGAATCGAATCTCAACTACAGAAACAGGCACTCAAGTGAGATGCCTCCACTATTTGAGGAGAGTCAACACTATGAAAGAGAAGTAGTAACATCGGCAAATGGAAGAACTTACCCAAAGACTTCAGAGTGAGTAGGACAATTGGAATAGGATTTAAAGAAAGAGACCAACATCAGTTTTCCCATCTAGAATATACTAGGTAAAAGTATGGAGTAATTTTGAATACAGAAATGAAATCATTATGAATCTAAGTGACAACACTGCTAGTTTTATCTTTTTTTCTTGCTTCTCGCTAATTAACAATACTCCAGTATTACTTAAAGTAGTAACACATCCGCTTAAAAATACTTCTCCAGACTCCCTTGTAACTAGAACTCTCCGTCTGACGTAGACATGTAAGCAGAAAGTTATAGGGTGGAGATCTCTGGAATTCTGTTTTTCTAATAAAAAGGAACAGACAGCTGACCTATGTATACTATCCTTCTCCTCGTCCTATCTTCTTCCTCTCTGGAACGTGGACTTAGTAATTACAGATACATAAACCACTTTGTGACAATGAGAACTAAAACCACATCTTAAGATTTGCCTATAGTAAGATAGAGGAGTTTTTGACTACTTCTCCGAGCAATTGCACCAGCCTAAGAATTCCAATCTCCAGCCTCTTACTAAATAATAATAATTTAAAAAACCTCTCTTTTGTCGAGCATCACACTAGCCCCACACACTAGTCTCTTTGGTCAGGTTGCTATTCTTTAGCCAGATGCAATTCCTGACTTATAAAAGTTAGATGTCTATACTTAGCTAAATTATCTTTCAAGAGGGGCAGTAAAATAAACATATTTTTAGAAAACAAATACAGAAAGTTTAACCCTTCATAGATCTCTAAAAAAATTATAAGGAAATATACTCCAACAAGAGAGAAAGGAGTTGCAAGAATCAATGGAGAATGCAGTTACATATTACCTGTATAATATTAAAATGTTATAATAATATCAAAAGGTATTAAATGCAAGGTAATTAATACATTTATTTGTCAAAATAGGTCACCCAAACATACATTTTCAATTATATATATAATTGAAAAACAAATATATATATTTATATAGAAAGAATTGGCAGAACTTTTACATATATATTTATATATGTAAAATTATAAATATAATTTCTCATTATATATAATATAAATATATAATACAATTATATATAATTATAATATATGCATATATGTGTATAAAATTAGATTGTACATTTATCTCTAAAAAAAATAGGTAATTTTGGCCGGGCACGGTGGCCCACACCTGTAATCTCAGCACTTTAGGAGGCTGAGGTGGGCGGATCACGACCTGACCAACATGGTGAAACCCCCTCTCTACTAATAATACAAAAATTAGCCGGGCATGGTGACACACGCCTGTAATCCCAGCTACTCAGGAGGCTGAGGCAGGAGAATCACTTGAACCCAGGAGGTGAAAGTTACAGTGAGCTGAGATTGCACCACTGCACTCCAGCCTGGGTGATAGAGCAAGACTACATCTCAAAAAAAAAGTATAATTTTGTATAGTCATATATTGGTTCAAAATATTCAGTGCATTCTATCTTGCTAGAACATTAGTTAAGTTGGAGAGGGAGACAGAGATAGGGAAAAACAGAGAGAACTCTAGATGTAAACCATGAGTTACTCCCCAAATTCATTCTACTCACCACAGGCCCTAGAGATATTTGAAAGACCTACCAGATTTAACATTTATTCACTCATTTTTGAAAACGAGACTGAAACACAAACTGTGATCCAGCAGTCCACTTGCAGTTTGGAGGTGATGATAAGGATGATGATGAGGAGAACAGAGATGATGACAAGCATGGCTGTGGCAGCAGGGAGCATTTATTGAGTGCTTACTGCATGCCCTGTGCTTAGTGCTTTCCATGTGTTATCTTACCTATTTAGAGTCTCTCTGCGCTCTGCAGTTGAGAATTTGGGTCATTTACAGGTCAAGGAAGATGGCAGGTGAATTGAGCAACTCAGCCACAGGGGAAAGGAGAGATGAGAACCACTGCAGCTACTCTTTTTGGGAGGGAAATCGCGAGACAGGGTAACTCACAGCTGCTGAGGCCATGCATTTGAGCCCTCTTCCTGTTTGCTTTCATAGTGTATGATAAATGGGTTTCTTTCAAATGCTGCCTCACGTAGATCTTTAGCGTCCAGATTTTGTTTATTCTGGCTGACTAAGGAAGAAGAACAAGGGAAAAAATGTACAATAGAAGAAAAACGGATAAAATTGACTTCCAACATTTGGTTAGAAAGGTATTTCTCTCTTGATTCCCACCCACCCCTAGCCAAAATGTACCTCACATTAACTTGCTATATATTCCTTTCTCTTATAGAACCCAAATGAAAAAAAGGCACAGGAGAGATGAGAGTAAAAGACAGCCCAGTGAAGGGGGGAAGAAAACATTGGTTCACTCTTCTTTGCTGTTTCCATGTTGGGATGCTGACTTGCTGTTCCCCTTAGAAGATTATGTATGACTTTATCAGAGAATTTCCTCGCCTTTATTCACCTACATTGTCTTCACCTATCACTGGGCGGGAGTGTGAGACTTCTTTGTACCATGTTCTCTCCTTCATTTCCTCTAAGCGCTGCATAACCAGGCATCAGCAAGATGCACGTCTTCAGGTCTCAGGCTAGGGAACTCCTCCCCTAACAGGTGAGCAGTCTAGCATATTCCTCAGAAGAGGTGTGCAACTTATGGCTTATGAACTCAGATTGCCCCAGTGTCATGGTCCAGTCAGTAGTGATTTCACATCTTCAATAATTTTTTTTCTGAGGATTTCAAATCCTACTTCATATGACCCTAGCCCTTTCTCCGCTAGTTGGTCTCAGTTTAACTAAGTTGGTCTCAGTTCCTGGTTGCCTCCGTTTCCACTTTTATTTCTAGCTAGGAGGATCCTCTTTTCCTGGTCCTCCTGGCAGCTCAGATGACGACTTTCTGAGCTCTGATAGAGGATTTGAACCTGAAATGCCCCACCCTGTCCACAGAGAACTTCCCCATGTACTTTCATTTCTCTGTAACTCTCATAAAATTATTATAGTAGCAATTGTAGGGAAAACACTGGGTTTTGAAGATACCTGGGTTTGAAACATGATTCTGCCAAGCACTAGCTGTATGAGTTTTGAAAGTCACTTCACCAGTCTGGGCAAATCATTGTAATGATAAATGATGAAACTGGCTTGGCTGGATGATTTCTGGGTACTCTTCAGCTGTCACGTGCAAAGATAGGATGGGGTTATGCAATTAACATTGTATACAAACAGTACAACTTCATATCTATTCTGGTTTGAAACGGGATATATATAAATAGAGATATAAACATATAGATGATTTAGGAATCTTACTTGAAAAACTACAGTAGAATTTCTTTATTTATTTAGCATGTTGTTAAAGATATGAAAAAATAAGGAAAATTATGTCTTTTCTTCTCCAGGCTGAATGGCTCAGTCCTGAAGACCTCGTAGAACCTGGCCTATGACACGGGTATTATTTCTGCCCCTAGTACCCACTCCACCTTGGATTCTGTTACGTCTTTTTGTTCTCTGGTCTTCGCACAACAGATGTCTTGTTGGTATTTTGGTGTTTAAAGGAGAGAAAGAATGAGACCTTTGTGAGGCTCAATGGTGGTGACTGTGTTGGCCAATTGATGGTCTGGCCTGAGAACCACTTGAAGCAAGTGCTAGGGTCCCCCTGTGATGGATGGACTCACTGTGTGAGCCTCACACCCCACAGCTGAGGCTCAGACTGAGGTCCTCTGGGGTCACCAGCAGTCATTCTGCCCTAGAGAACTCTGCCCTGGCTAAAGGATCTCTGCCGAGCCCATCTCAGCAAGGAGTCTCACTTCTCAGAGTTTTGTATTGGTCTGGTAACTGGCGTTGACACTGTGTTATTTTTCAGGAGGCAATTTGCTTTTCTGGACAGCATCTTAGGGACAGTGGGCATCGCAGTCGTGGCAGTAACAGAAATGTAATCGAAGTAACAGCAGGCTCTTCCAGCGTAATGAAAGTAGATGTGGTTGGAGTTGCAAGATCTGGAGGAGGGAGCCCAGATGACTTGTCAGTGGCCATTCAATGCACTTCCCTCCCCCTGCATTTTCCTTTCCATTCTGTCTTAGAACTTTGTTTCAGACAAGTCGCCTGTGGCAGTGGGCTGGGAAGATGACTCTGAAGAGGCTTCAGCCCACACAGGGACATGTGTGACAAATTATCCTGACAAGGCTGCTACTCCAATAATAGCAGCTCGTTAGAAGAGATGGGTGAAATTCATCTCGGCTTTGATCAATTTTCTGCTAGCATTTCAGGACTTTCAAAGAATCCCCTCTTCCCCACCCTCTTCCACTCCAGTCCCTAATTTCTCATGGTTTTTTGTTGTTGAGGGCACACTTGGCAGGACTTCCCAAGGGCTCAGAGAATCTGGCAATGGATTGACCAAATCCTACAAATGTTTATGCCCAGTTTTAGAGGAAGAAAGGGAGCATGAACCTGGGTTTTTTACACTTGTCCTCAAGGGAATGAAGGAATAAAGACCTTGGATGAAGTAAATGCTAAGGTTCTATCCAACTCTCACACTCTGTGATTCTACCAGGAGAGTTGGAAGACTCTGGGTAGGGGAGAGAAGGAGGCCTTTGCTCACATGATTTCCCTGCCCAGGGAGCCTTGAAGCTAGACTGGGTTATAGAGAATAGCCAGCCCAACCCTGTAGCTGATGAAAACCTTGATGAAGGGACACAGATGAGACAAAGATCTGGACTTCCTGATTTCCAGTCAGGTGTCCATCTGATATGGTTTGGCTCTATGTACCCTCCCAATTCTCATCTTGAATTGTAATCCCCATGTGTCAAGGGAGAGAGCTGGTAGGAAGTGATTGGATCATGGGGACTGTTTCCCCTATGCTGTCTCATGATAGTGAGATCTCATGAGATCTGATGGTTTAACAAGTGGCAGTTTCCCCTGTGCTCTCTCTCCCTTGCCTGCCACCGTGTAAGATGTGCCTTGCTTTCCCTTCACATTCCTCCATGATTGTACATTTCCTGAGGCCTCTCCTGTCATGCAGAACTGTGAGTCAATTAAACCTCTTTTCTTGGCTAATTACCCAGTCTCAGGAATGCTTTATAGCAGTGTGACAACAGACTAATACACCATCCCACTTGAATGCATCACCACAAGGGGAAAAATAATTGAAAGCAAGGATATCAGAGTTCTTCAGAGAAACATAACCAGCAGGAGATATATGTACATGTGTGTGAGTGTGTGCATGTATATGTGTGTGTATTAAGATTTATTTAAAGGAACTGGCTCACATGATTGTGAGGACTGGCAAGTCTGAAATCTGTAGAACAAGTTGACAGGCTGAAAACTCAGACAGGGGTTGATGCTACAGTCTTGAGACAGAATTTCTTCTCCAGGAAGCCTTGGTATTTGCTTTGAGGGTCTTCAATAGATTGAATGAGGCCCACTCTCATTATTGAGGACAATCTCCTTTACTAAATCAACTAACCACAGATATTAATCACATCTACAAAATACATCCTATTTTAGTGCTGTTTCCCACATTTGTGTGCTTTTCTTGGTGGTTTTGCTATTTTAAAGGGCCTCTAAGCATAATGCTGAAGTGATGTCTAGTGTTCCAAAGTGCAAGAAAGCTGTGATGTGCCTTACAGAGAGAATATGTACTTATCAGCCAATAAGCTTATCAACTGATCTGCTTTATTCAGGCAGGAATTATAGTGCGGTTGGGAGTGGGTTCAGTTTTAATGAACTAACAATATATATTAAACAGGTGTCTTTAAATAGAAACACACATAAAACAAGGTTATATATTGGCCAATTGACAAAAATAATGTGACCAGAGGCTCAAAGCAAACAACTCTGTATTTCCCCTAGAAGCAGTGTTTGAGTATTTGCTTATTCAATGTTCTCTACAAATTTGTGTTTGTTGTTTGTTTGTTTGTTTTTAGAGACAGGATCTCACTCTGTCACCCAGGCTGGAGTGTGGTGGTGTGATCACAGTTCACTGCAGCCTCAAACTCCTGGGCTCAAGTGATCCTCCTGCCTCAGCTTCCCAAGTAGCTGGAACTACAAGTGCTTGCCACCACATCAAGCTAATTTTTAATTTTTTTGTAGAGATGGGGTCTTTCTATGTTGCCCAAGCTGGTCTTGAACTCCTGGCCTCAAATAATCCTCCTGCCTTGGCCTCCCAAAGTGCTGGGATTGCAGGTGTGAGACCCTGTGCCCAGCCCTCAGCAATTTTATAGAACATAACTACCTCAGGTAACAGGAACCAACTCTATGGTAATGTGGGTTTAATCCTAGAATCACCGTATTAGTCCCATTATCAAGGTGAGGACTCTGAGGCACAGAGAAGTTTAGTAACTGGTGGAGCTGAGAGTGAAATCCAGGTGGTTTAGGTTCCAATATCTGTGCCCCGACACAGCATTGTGCTACGTCCCTGCTATGGCTTTGCTGATGGTACACATCTCCTCACGCCTGTTATCTTTACTTACCCCTTTATGTGTTAGGTCTTGTTCCACTGTTTTAAATTTTAGTGTTCTGTGGGTCTTATTTTATGCTTTTTTTTTTTTTTTTTTTGTATATTGTAATGCACTTTAAAATGGGAACATGTAGAATCATGAAAGAAAGATGAAGCAATAAGAAACACGGAAACTTGCTATTGTGCCTTTGGGATTTTCTGAGAGTTCTAGGCTTTGGTGATGAGCCAGGAAGACAGTGCAGGAGGACATTTAAGACCAAGTTGGGGACAGTACGTCAGAAGCAAGGGAAGACAGGTTCAAATGTGTTTACGCAGATTCCCATGAGTCATTTTCAATTACATTTAACTTAGAATGCAATGTTATTCTCCCTCTGTCTTCATTAGGTGGATTTCTGAACAATGGTTACTGGGCAAAATACAGCAGGACATCATGCTTGGCACAAACTTTTCTTGACCTGTGCTGTGAGGCACCATGCAGAGTTCCTGCCTTTGAGGATTTTATTTTGTTTGAGGAAATAGACGAACACAGTAACTTCAATGCCGTCCTGGAGATATTTCAGGCAGTGGGAACCTTGTGGACAAAGATATTGAAGCAGGGAAGTGTAGGGCTTCTTTCAGGAAAGGCAAGCGATTAGAACGTCATGATTGGAACAGGAAGGTCCGAGGTCAAGGCCATCCCTCTGGAGAACTCCAAAAGGCACCGTCCCATTGTCTTCTAGGTGAGTGGAGCCCTCTGGAGTTGTCCAGGGCAGCAGTTTCCAACATTTTTGGCACCAGGGACCAATTTCATGTAAGACAATTTTGCCACAGAAGTAGAGTGGAGGGGGCTTTGGGATGATTCAGGCACATTACATTTATTGTGCACTTTATTTCTATTATTATTACATGGTAATATATAGTGAAATAATTCCACAACTCACCATAATGTAGAATCAGTGGGAGCCCTGAGCTTGTTTTCTTACAACTAGATGGTCCCATCTAGGGGTGATGGGAGACAGTGACAGATCATCAGGCATTAGATTCTCATAAGGAATGCATAACTTAGATCCCTCCCATGCGCAGTTCATGATAGGGTTTGAGGTCCTATGATAATTTAATGCCATTGCTGATCTGACAGGAGGCAGAGTTCAGGCGGTAATGCTAGCAATGGAGAGCAGCTATAAATACAGATGACTGGTACCAGACCGGTACAGGTCCCCAGGGTTTGGGGACACCTGGTCTAGTGCACCACTTGACAGCCTGAACAGAGAGGCCCTGGGGGAGGTTGGGAAGAGAGACTCATAATTATTTTTCTCTTTTTATGTAGTGAGGGAGAAGATTTGAAGGGGGAAATAACATCAGATTTGCCTAATTCTAAAAAGACAAAAGCTCTATATTTTCCTGGATCAGCAAAACTGTCAACTGGAGATAAGGTGTTTGTAACTAATTCCCAAGGTACCTGCTTCAAATACTAATATAAGTGTTAATGTGGAAGTGCCTAATCATAGAGTGTTCATGTGTGATAAGTGCTTTGACTTAAGGTCAAGAACCAGGTCAGATAAACAATCTGTCCAAGTCTTCAAGCATTTCGGAATGAAATACAGAGGCCCTTAGAATGCACTCTGTGAAAGCTGGAAAGAATTTTAGAAATACTGTATTCCAGTCTCCTTTACAAGTGAGGCAAGGTATCTTTGCAAACTTAACCATAAGCTTCAACAGAATAAGGGCTGAAATTCACATCTTGGCTTTTGATAATGGTGCTCTTGCCTCTCTACTGACCTGCCTCTAAAATAAACAATAATAATCAACTGTCACAGTCTTTTTGCAGGGATTGAGATTCTGGGCCAATCTTTTCCTCAATGATTTTTGTTTTATGTTTTCCATTGCCTCAAGTTAATCCCAGGTTTGTGCTGGAACAGAGTCTAAACAGGATAAAATACCCTGAGAAGCTTTGTTCAGATTGCTGCAGCCTGGCCAGAGACAGGAAATACTAGAAACCATGAGAGAGAGCCTGTTCTGACGCGAATTCCAGCAGAGTTTGATTCAATTCAAACGAGTTCCAAAACAAAAGAAAAATCCTTACATGATCGGCCAATATTTTTAGGGTATTCCTCCAAAACAAACAGAAATTTACATCTTTAGAAGCCCCCACGTCTGGAGCCCAGCCAGTGCCCAAGTTCCTTGGGCAGCCCCTTCCTCTGTATCAGGAGAGGGCCCATGAAAGGAAATCACAATTTTGTGGCCCTTTAGTGACACCGCTGCTTGTCATGAGCCTCCTAGATAACTCTGCCCATGAGCGATTTCCTAAGCCTGCAACATAGAAAACTATTGAGTTTCATTTTTCTTTTGCTGGATAATATGCCAACCTTAATTGATATGATGCTGTCATTCTCTCACCCTGTAAAAGAAAATCGCTACAAGTTCATGGCTTAATCTTTGCCCATAGGAGACTTAATAAAAACTATAACTCCAAAAAAAAAAAAAAAAAAAAGGAGAGGTGAGCCTTGTTAATCACTCTGTCAATGGGAAAAGAATGCTTTCTGCTGTACTGTTGTTCACTGACCTAAGACAAATTTGAAGAGGTCCAACTCTCCTGTATGCTCCAGAGGCCATATTGTTTTGCAGACGGTGAAATAAATAAAATATTTCCTGAAGAGCGAACACGTGCAGGAAAGCGCAGAGTGTGAGGCTATGCTGCAATAAGACAGGCTAGCCAGATGTTACTGCTGACCTCCACTCACTGGAGTCTGATTGCCATTGGGGTTGGGTTTCTCCAGCTGTTTGGAAGAGCTACACGGAAAGTCAACTCTTTCCCAAAACTAAGGGGGCCACCTGCAAAATATCCCCTTCATTGCCATTGGGATTTCCATGATGTGTACTTCCGGGATCTTGGATCCCTATTTTTCAATGTACAGAAATGTTATAAAAAGGATTACAGATTTATCAGCAACCAGATCTCTGAAAGAGAGCTGTGTATTATTTCCTCCGTGATATATGCTTAGAGTGTCAGCAGGATCCTACTGAATCCATATTTAATATTTAGTTTCAGTGTAATTTGAAATGTGGATGGCAAAGACTAAAGCCAACAAGCTAACGAAAAGCACACACGCATATGTGTATGTGTGTTTATGAAAGTGGATGCGTGTTGTGAACAAGTTTCTACAAATGGAAACCATCTATAAAACTGTCCGCTGGAGCCAATGGAACACTCACTAATTAGAATCATTTCTGGAAACTATTGTTTCTGGAAAGTGGTAATTCCAGGAAGCCTTGTAGATTTTATTTATTTATGTATTTATTTATGTAGATTTTTATCACTGCAGCCTTAGCTAAAATTAGCCTCACGAAGCAAGGACAGCAAACTTGCATATTTTAAATGTGCTTTAAAATTGAGCATTAGTCATAATAAAACTCCAGATATCCCGGGATTCAAAACCAGCAACTCTGGTAAAACCACAGAAATTTTGATCTCACGTATAGATCGATTAGCTGAAATTTACCTTTGCATTATGTACAAAATAAGGGGTTTGGGAGTAAATTGTGAATGCAAATTAAATGGCAGGCCACGGTTTCAAGAGAACAAATTTGTTTCAGACAGACCCTTAAGCATTTCAGAAGCAGCCATTTACATGTGAGCAATTAGTGCCTGGGTTAGAAATCATTCTTCTCTGTTCGTTGAAACAGCCTACCGAAGGACATAGAACTATAAATTGCATACACTTGAAAATAAGAATGTGTTCCACTATTCACCGTTCACTAATTCAGATTGTCCCATTAGGCCAGGCATGGTGGTTCATGCCTGTAATCCTAGCACTTTGGGAGGCTGAGGCGGGCAGATCACTTGAGGTCAGGAGTCTGAGACCAGCCTGGCCAACATGGTGAAACCCCATCTCTATTAAAAATATAAAAATTAGCCAGGTGTGGTGGTGCGCACCTGTGATTCCAGCTACTCGGGAGGCTAAGGCAGGAGAATCGCTTGAACCTAGGAGGTGGAGCTTGCAGTGAGCTGAGATCATGCCACTGCACTCCAGTCTGGGTGACAGAGCAAGACTCCACCTCAAAAAACAAAAAACAAAAAACAAAAAACAAACAAACAAACAACAACAACAACAAACACAAAGAAACCAAACCAGATTGTCCCATTTGAGTGATTTTGAGCGAGATTTTTCACTTGCTCTTAGACCAAGAGCAGGTCTTAGTGACAACACTGACATTGACCTCTGAGGTCTTGGAGGCTCAGGCTGACCTCCTTGGAGTGTAAGAGCAGATCATGTTTGTGTGTCCTCAGACAAGAAAATTATTTACATGATTTAATTTAAGAATTTAAGGGGTCCACCTTGTCCCTAAATATCTTCCCACAGGTGTCTCCAGCATTTAACATTTCTACACTTGGACTTGTTTGAAGGAAAACAGGTAGATTTTTGAGGACTCCCTTTTTAAATGAAAATATCTTCTCAGAGGAGGAGAGGAGGACAATCTGTGAGCGTAGATGTGTTTGCTGACCCTAGGGTGGTTCCAGGCTCAGAGTGGAGGGGCACAGGAATGGGGCATGACCAGAGAGGCATGAACCTCAGATCCTTCACTCCCAGTGCTAAAGAGAGAGCAGATGTAAGTTTCTATCTTTAATTTTAATTTAATGTAATGTAATATATATATATATTTTTTGAAACAGAGGCTCGCTCTGTCACCCAGACTGGAGTAGTGCAGTGGTGCAATCACTGCAGTCTCTAATTCCAGGGCTTAAGCAATCCTTCTGCCTCAGCCTCCTGAGTAGCTGGGACTCAAGGTGTGTGCCATCATAGCTGGCTAACTTCTAAAATTGTTTTGTTTTTGTAGAGACAGTATCTTGCTATGTTTTCCAGGCTAATCTCAAACTCCTGGCCTCAAGTGATCCTCCCTCCTTATCCTCCCAAAGGGCTGGGATTACAGGCGTGAGCTACTGTACCTGGCCAAATGTAAATACTGATAGCATAATGATTACAGGAGCCAGGCTGGGGAAAAGGGAGAAGTTTTCAGGGAGGTGGAAAAGATGAAGAAGGAAATTAGATAGAACAACTTCTAACAACTTCATAATGGTGCTGAAGGCCAGGTGTTTTCAACACCCTAAATTGGCTTTAGCTCCCAAAAGAATTGACTCCAGGGATAACTTCTAACCTCTTATCCTTTGTTCTTTCAAGGCTGAAGCCTGTTGTTCTATCTGATGCCAATCCCCGCTCCCCCCGAAGTGGCTTCTTCCAGTTCATGATAAGCCCTTCAAAATCCTGAGAGCTTGTCTTTAAACATCTGTGTACTCTCGTGGGGGACACTTTATCACCCGTGATCAGGCATGGCCCTCACTTCTGCATAAATCACTTAACTTCTGAAAGGAAGGTTTCCAAAATTAAAATTCAATCCCAGCAAAGCATTTCTAGGATACCATGAAATATAGTCCAGCAACTATCACATTCCACATGCTGAGAAGTCAAATATATAAAAAGTCAATGCATTTATATGACCTACTGAGAATTTACACATTGTTCAAAGCCTTACTTTTAAATGTTATTTTAGCCTGAGGTGATATAGCTACTAAAATCCATATGAAAATACACCCAAGTAGACGTTTAAAAATATAATTGCCTATTGACCAGTCATCTTTTCCATATATATACACATTATATATGACTAGAATAGCTTTTAAGAAAAGCTGATCTTCCTTAGAAAAGGTAAGTAAGAGCCTGTTTTACTTCCATTGAAACTGCTATTGGCCAATCTCAGAAAAGCCCTCACTCTCTCAGCCTCTTCCTGTGGGTCAGACAGGTGACAGGCCTTCTTTAGCCTTCTTTCCTAACTGCACCATTTCTATGACTGATCAAGCCTTACAGATCATTCACTGTCTGTAGAACTACAGCTTTTCTTTTCCATTTCCTTCCCTGTAAAATGGAGCTGATGCTTTTCTGTTCCTGGAAAATTTCTATTGGATGCCTTGGGATCTGTGACTATTTGGTGGGTCATATTAGACATGTACATGGGGCAAGATAACTTTTATTAAAGGATGTATGCATATAGGGGCTGATTTTCTTTGCATGAATTTCCTAGGCCCCCACCCATCCCAGAGAAAAATGGTGAAAAAATATTTTGAGCCTGATAATCAGGCCCTCAGGAGACTCTGTCAAGACTCCTAAGATGCTCAAAAAAAGAGGAGATGCACAAAACATTCCAACTAGATGGGCGTGCATGGTGAATGATATTGTCCCAAGAAAGCCAACAACTTGCCATGTGGTAAGAGAAATTTGCAGCATATACGATCAGCACTCTCATCTCCACATCCACAGGGTGTGTATCCACAGGGGTTCAACCAACCTCAGATTGAAACTAATTCAGAAAAAAAAAAAAACTATAAAAAATAATACAAATATAAAATATGCAATCTAACACGATTTACATAACATTTACATGGTATTAGGTTTTATAGGTAATCAGAGATGATTTAAAGTAGATAGGAGGATGTGCATAGGTTATATGCAAATCCTAGGCCTTTATAGCAGGGACTTCAGCATCTGTGGATTTGGGTATCCATGGGGGTCCTGGAGTCAATCCCCAGTGAGTGCTAAAGGATGGCTACATCTCTTTTCAGGATATCATCCTATGGCTAGAGAAAACACTTTTGGGCATGACCCAGTGGGATGCCAGTCATCCTCAAAGCCAGCCTCACATGGTCATCAGAAGCACCAATGGGGCCAGGTGTGGTGGCTCACGCCTGTAATCCCAGCACTTTGGGAGGCTGAGGCGGTGCATTACTTGAGGTCAGGAGTTCAAGACCAGCCTGGTCAACATGGTGAAACCCCATCTCTACTAAAAATACAAAAATTAGCTGGGCATGGTGGCATATGCCTGTAGTCCCAGCTACTTGGGAGACTGAGGCAGGAAAATCGCTTGAAACCAAATGGCAGAGGTTGCAGTGAGCTGAGATCAAGCCATTGATCTAGCCTAGGTGACAAGAGTGACACTTGTTCTCAAAAAAAAAAAAAAAAAAAAAAGCAGCAATGGAAGCAACAGCCCAGGAGAACGAAAGCAGCTTGGCCCCTGATCCTCTCAGTGGAGGGACATACAATTTAGTCACAAAGCAGGGTGAGGCCTTAGCACTAAATACCACAGATCATCACCCAAGCCTTGGGCGATCCCAGGCTGATAAAGCCTGAGAAACCAGGAGTTAGATATGTCTAAATCCAAACATAAATATATAGTGATTAGACTTAAACTATGCATTATGGCAGATCTCACCACCTGTTATTCTTGATCCCCTCTGAATCATGCAAGCCCAGAGGGGCAGGGAGAAATAAAACTCCCTTGTCCCTAAGCAGAAGTCTGCTTTTCACTGTCCACTTGAACTTTAAAGTGGCCTTAATAGTTTATGACTTAATCCACCTATAGCTCTGAATACCGATGAACAGCTGAGCTGATATTTGATTCCCAACGGGAAGGTGCTGGAGATGAGAATATCAAGTGCAAATCAACTGGTTGGGTGTAAAATCTGCTTATACTAACATATGGAGTTTTATCTCTAAAATTATTTTTCTCTTTGGCATTGTGAGCCAAAGCACTACGAATACTGAGACAATCTGAAATGGTGATGCCTCCGAGCCTCAGCAGGAACACTCGAGCACCTGCTTTCCACATCTTACCCATGCTCTCTGGCCCTTCCTGTGGGCAGTGTCTGACTCTCAAATTTTGAATCGATCCTATTGCTGATGATGTCAAGATGTCCAGTCATTTAACAATTGTCCCGTGGATTTAGGAATGAAATTCAGCATGGATGTCAGTAACCTTTAGTTTTCCAAAGTTGCTGAATTTTTAATCATCCACACCACCCCAACTGAAAAGAAACTTAAAAGTGGTGACAACCAGAAGGAAAACAAATACACTTATTTTACCTCCTAGACTCATTGAAGAGTTGTTAAGGTCAATAGATTTACTTTTATTTTTTAGAGATAGAGTGTTGCTCTGTCACCCAGGCTGGAGTGCAGTGGTGCAATCATGGTTCACTGCAACCTTAAGCTCCTGGGCTCAAGTGATCTTCCTGCTTCAGCCTCTTCAGTAACTGAGACTACAGGCACAGGTCACCACACCTGGCTAATTAAAAAAAAAAAAAAAAAGATTTAGTAGAGGTAGGGTCTTGCTACATTGTCCAGGCTGTTCTCAAACTCTTGACCTCAAGCAGTCCTCCTGCCTGAGCTACCATGCCCAGCCAATAGATATATTTTGGATTGAACATCATTTTTAGCCAAAATAATCTGTGAATGTTTTGTAGTAGACTTCTCTTCTTTATCCTTCTCCATCTTTTCCCTAAAGACTATTGGCCTTAATTTTTTGGTTTTGTCATTTTGTTCATGATAAGGTGGAAATTTTGCACTAGAAATTATCATATGTTTAGTTAAAAGCATCTCTTCATCTGATTCTAGAAAAGTCTTAACATAACTGTGAAGAAAATATCTTGGCTCAAAGACATTTCTGCGACTCCTCAGAAATTCTGCAAGCTGGTTATTAAGTCAGCTTCATTACAAATATCAAAGTAGACATGGGTCACTGAATCAGATGTGGCAACAAACACACCACCATGGTGAGTTCAATATGGTGAATCCTTAGGGGAGGAAATAGGCATTGTGTGGGTGTCCACATCTAACCAGAAACCAGATTTTGCCCTGTGTGATGCTGTACAGAAATCTTTAAAGCCAGTGTCTTCAGCCAAAATGCTTTTGTTGTCAAAGGAACACATGGAAATACCAGATGAAAGAACAAGACTCAAGGCCTTGCTGCCATCCTGTGAGGTGCTGGAGGATTTGCTAACCTGAGAGAAAAATCATTCAACTGGGGCATAAAATAGTGTGCTTATCTGTCAGTGTGGCCATGTTTTTATTGAGGAAATAGATTATCCAGAAAAATGTGTATTGTTTATTGTCCTGTCTGACGGAGAGGTGGTTTCTAAGTCACACCTTTTCCTTATTGTCAAGCACTCAGCCTCAACAGGCTTCCCCAAGAAGGTGGCCCAGTCCTGAAGCCCAGGCTCTTAACTCATTCGTTCATTCACTCATCGGTCATTGACTGAGAGCCAGTGATGTGCCAAGACATTCATTAAAATCTGATTGTATAATCAGAAGACAAAACACAGTTTTTCCTCATGTTCTAGTGGAAGATGTAGACACAGAAACAGAGAATTATCTGTTTGGATTATATGAAATTGCTATTTTTTGTTGTCAGAAATGGTCAACACTGGCAATTTTATATGGTGCAAATTTTATAATATAATTTGTTAAGCTCATTGATAGAGATATGGATGAAAATTTTTGTCTTCATTGTTGTTTGTTAGTTTCTGTTTATCATATGAACAGGATGCTTAAGCTGGGGAGTATGGATTGGGGAACAGGGAAGAAGCTGACTATGAAGGCTTGCTGGAGGACACCTGATCATAAAAGATGAAGGATATGTGAAACTGGGTGTGGTGGCATGTGTCTGTAACTCCCGTTACTCTGCAGTCTGAGGCTGGAGAATCACTTGAGCCTAGGAGTTCAAGTCCAGCCTGGGCAACATAGCAAGTTGACTTCTCTTATTTACCCTTCTTGAAAAAAAAAAAAAAAAAGATGAAGATGTGGACTGCAAGTGTCGAGATGTTAAGGCCAGTGTTGATGAAGCATGAAGAATCTTCTGGAACAGACTGCCTTTAGAAACTTATCTGGAAGAAGCCCTTGATTGTTTAATCGGTGAACTTGCTCAGAAAGAGAACATGAGAACAGAAGTGCCAATGTCGAAGGTGCTGATACAGATACCTGCAAGTGTCTAATCAACCCCTTGATTCCTTTGCTCTTACTGGCAAAGACAGAAGTATTCCAAACCCTCTCTTTTCCAACTTCCCATCTTAGTCCCTGGAGGTGATTCACTGACCTGCAGTTCCCAAAAGAGAAGGGAAAGACCTTAAATGCCTCATTGGCTGTCATCTTATGTGAAGACTTCTACTGCTTCCTGAGAATGGGGTCATCTAGTGGTTTTAACTCTTGCTTTGGGAATAGTTCTTATGCTAATAGCTGCATTTGAAGCCCTGCTCTTTTGATTCAAGGTTAATAACTTTAGGCCCATGAGCACTAACCCTGGCTGGGTTTATTGTTGTCCTCACCCTTGCAAAGTCTTTAGGTTTCATTTCCTGACTTTCAAAACCTCCACTCCTAAGGCAGCTGGCTCTTCCCACACATTACACAGGCCCCATCCTCTGGTTCTGCTTTCTATACTGAGTGGGCACTCAAGTTTTGGAAAAAAGCCATTTTGAAGATCTAGCACCAGAGCACAGGGGACCAAAGCATATTGACTTAGACTCCAATAAACCCTTGCAGCAATTTAAAGTTCTCTTCAAGTTCATTGAAAGTGTGTTACCACATTACTGTCTGGGAATCCTTTCATGGTTCCGATTGCCAATGGTTTCACTTTCCACGCTGTGGGTTACCATGCAGACACTACTATAGGAGAGAAGAACAAGCTTTCAGCCTAAGAATTCATTAGAACTGGAAAGCTTGTGATTCCTGAAGATAAAAGTTTGTATCCATGCACGTATTTCTGGGCATGCATTGCCACTGAATGATGAGAAAAGATGTAGGACAGTTAATGGGAATTTCATCCTTCAGAAATCCTCTAGAAGGCCCCCTGCATTACGAAGAGGTTGGACATTGTTGGACTTAATGCCTCCTAAGGTTACATCCAGGCCTATAGTCCTATGACTTAAAAATGACTTGAAAAAGCACTTTTATTTTTTCCCCTTCAAATGTGAAATAGGGTCTTCGTTACCAGACATCACTAAGGTCATGTGATAAATGGGTGCTATTACTACATGTTCCATGAAGCGTGTGCTGCTTTTCTGGGGACGTTTTAACTCATGTACTATCCCAAGCTTTTAATCATTCCAGGAAAGTCCTGCAACCCATCGACCACTGCAGCAGAATGTCTTTGTAGAAGGTGGCCCAGAGCTTTGGACAATGACGTGCTTCAAGACAGAGCTGGAGATGTTATTTGGGGCCATCCTACTTGTATTTTTTTCTGTTGCCCAGGAATAATCACTTTCTGGATTGGGGGAGGGAGGAACACATTTTAATGCCTCATTCTTACTTGTTTAGTAAAGTCCACCAGGAACTTGTTTGCTATGATGACAAGATGCATCCCCAATTACTCTAAAGATGATATTGATTTTTCTACAAATAACAAGGCCAGTTGTAGAAGAACCATAAAACTTGAAGTTGTTGCTTCACTGAGTGTTACCATGTAATGTCAGTAGCTTTGGTTTTTATTTAATTTTGTGATTAAAGTTTTTATTGATTTCCCTGCAGGGTAGAATATATCAATACCTATGGTTTCAAAGGAGCATTCAGTAACAAGGAAACATAAAAGAACCCAACTACAGAAAACTGGTGCTTTATTTTAAAATTTAAGAAACTGCCACCTTGCATCCCTAAGGTGTATCTCTGGAACTAGTTTTGGATGGCACCACTCAAGCTTGTGGTGGTGTTAACCTCTCAGGGAAGCAGCTGGCTCATAGGCCTATGAAGTTGAGTTGAGAAATGCTTAGCTAGTCATTATTAGAAATAATATTGTTTTGCCAGATGTTAATACATCATCGGGTGACTCACAGCGCATGTTACCATAAATCACGTGTGCTTCTTTCTCTTCTGCAGAAAAGGGCTACTCTTACAATGCCAGTCTTTGGAAGCCGTGCCCTGTGGGTGACTTTTTGTGTATAGGAGAGATTGTTCTTTTCAAAGGTATTCAGAAACACAGTCCATACTGAGACCGAATCTCTGACTCAGGATGGGCCTCCCCCGACAACCACCCCAAATGATTCCAGAGTGTTTACAAAACTATACAGGAAATAGGTTTCTGGTAAGGTTAGAAAAGGCCACACACCCCCACAAAGTCACCCAGTTTTGTTTTGTTTTGTTTTGTTTTGTGTTTTTGAGATGGACTTTCACTCTTGTTGCCCAGGCTGGAGTGCAGTGGTGTGATCTTGGCTCACTGCAACCTCTGCCTCCCAGATTCAAGTGATTCTCCTGCCTCAGCCTCCCAAGTAGCTGGAATTACAGGTGCACTCCACCACACCCAGATAATTTTTGTATTTTTAGTAGAGACAAGGTTTTACCATGTTGGTCAGGCTGGTCTCAAATCCCTGACCTCAAGTGATCCACCCGCCTCAGCCTCCCAAAGTGCTGGGGTTGCAGGCATGAGCCACGTCAGCTGGCCAAGTCACCCAGTTTTATATGTGATCTTCTTCTCTTCCAATTCAGGCTTGAAAGTTCAACAAGCTGCCTTTTTCAGTGGGGATGGCATGGGGGCTATTCCCCCAAGACCGAACTACTTCCTACTACTACACAGATCACCTGGTTATGTATCCTTAACCTAGTTAAGATTAGCGTTTCACAGGTGACCTTTTACCTCATCCTCCTGACAGCATCCCAGAGGTACATTTTCCCAGCCTATACCACTGATTAGTGTTGCCAAAACCCCGGGGGTTTGTTCTAGGTTCTGTTGCTCACTGCACAGAAAGCCAATCAGCAAGACAAGTATTGTCATGGAAGAAGGCTTTAATCGGATGCTGCAGCTGCAGAAAACAGAAGATTAGCCTAAAGTCTGTCTTTCAGGGAGACTAAAATTGGTGGGTCTATATAGCAGGGAAGGAATGTAAAGCAGGAATTAGGGAGGGATAAGGAAGCAGTCATGAGGAGTGAGGGGTCTGTCATCTCATTGGCAGTGATCTGCTGTATTTCCTTCTCTTGTCTGAGTGTCAGTTTGCTAAGAGAGAAACTCAGATGAGACAAATGTAAATTTTAAGTTTCAAAACTGGCAGGGTAAATTTCTGTGTTTATTCAAAAACACGTAGATATCCTTTCTATGGGACAATAGGGCTGGTTTCATCAGGAAACCAATCCTTGAAGGGACACTAACAAAGCACTTCATGACCCGTAGGCAGCAGATGGCAGAGCTAAAATTAAACCCAGGCCTCTTGGCTACTGGCCCTTCCATTTACTCTACCACACTGAGGTCACATTAACCAACAAGCTCTCTTAACTTAGTGGTGTTGGTGGATTTGTTTGACTGGTTTTTATGTCCGAGTCAACTGGTGGTTCTAGTGTGGTCCAATGTTGGGGCCTGGGCACGGGCCTGTCTGCCTCTGCACACTGGTCCACATGCAGCCTTCTGTATTTCTTGTAACCAGGAATGACCTTCCTTAGAGCAGGCCTGCTCTAGCAGGGAGACAGGGCATCCTTCCATGCTGAAGAAATGAAACCCAGGACAAAGATACCATCCAGGCAGGCTTTGCAAGCTCACCAAATTGTCATTTGTCTGCAATCAGAGAGACACAGTAATTCTTACTCCCCTGTCCTTATTCCTTAAAAATGCATTCCCCTTTGTTTATAATCCCAGCCAGTTTCTAAAAGAAGAAGACAGCGTGATCTCAGTGGCACACAATCCTGAAAATATAATTGAGTGCACTGCAGCTGGGGACGGAGCCAGGAAATGGAGTGAGATGGCTGTTCATCAATAAAAACAATATTGAAAAGGAGGCCTCGTCCTCTGGCTCCATGACAGTTAGGCTGCCTTTGCTTCTTCATCCTGCCTTGAGAGAAACAAAGAGAAAAAGAAAACCCCCATTTAAATCAAAGAAAGAGGAGGAAATTCATGTTTGATTCTCACTTCTGGAAAACAATCCATATTTAGGTTCTCATCTGATCTTCCAGACTGTTCACTTGAACATTTGCGCTACCAGAAAAAGTTATATGGTGAGTGGAGCAGGCTGGGTGCAGTGGCTCATGCTTGTAATCCCAGCACCTTGGGAGGCTGAGGGAGGCAGATTGCTTGAAGCCAGGAGTACGGGACCAGCCAGGCCAACATGGTGAAACTCTGTTTCCACTAAAAAAAAAAAAACCCAAAAATTAGCTGGACATGGTGGCGGATGCCTGTAACCCCAGCTACTCTGGAGGCTGAGGCAGGAGAATTGCTTGAACCCAGGAGGCGGAGGTTGCAGTGAGCTGAGATTGTACAACTGCACTCCAGCCTGGGCAGCAGAGCAACACTCCATCTCAAAAAATAAGTTCTGTGGTGAGTGGAGCAGTCCTGAGTAGCTTTATGGCTCTGATTTCAAGGACATTCATGCTATTTCCAGGTGCCAAAGTCAGAGCCAAGGGGTTGCCCAGAAGTCTGGTGTCATAGGAGAGAGGCCAAAAAGCAAACCAAACTGAGAGGTGATATATAAAATTTTTATACAATAATATTTTCCTATCATTTTGAAATTCCTGTATTAATAAATCCTTTGGGTTAAGATATTGTTGCTATTTTAATAAAATACAAAATGATAGGATTATTGCCTGAGATTACTATTGGCCAACAACCATGAATACTTGAATGAACTAACCACATTGTTCCTTTTTCCCCCTAGAAAGACTGGAAGAAGGAATTGACATGGGAGGCAGGCAAAGGAGAAAGGGTCTATAACCTTTCCTTGCAATCAGGGGTCTTTGGCTGTCAGAAGGTAGGTAGGAGGGAAAGTGCCAGAAATAAGCAGGGAAAGACATTGGAACGATGCTGATGGAAATGTTCACAGTCAACTTTAGGAGAGTATGCCGTCGGGTCAGTTTGACTCCCCTAATTGGGCTAAGATGGTCTTGTTTCTTGTAGCTGTTGCAAGAATTGGCACGGTAGGGGGGTCTTGGCTTTTTGCAAAATACCCCTATTCTAAGAATAGGCCAAAGAAAGAGGCAGAGAGTGATGTTGCTGGGACAAGTACCAAGACAAAGAGATTTTCAGATTTCTGGGGACAAGAAGAAACCATGTGAAAGGAATTTTCCCTTCAACACGTACACACACACACACACACACACACACCCCTCCGAGTATGTATGTGTGTATGTGGTTAGCAGCGGCTGCATTAATTAGCCCAGCAGCATCAGTTTTAAATTAAAACAATTTAAAATGTAGCAGCAGCAAACATGGCAATGGGACACAGTCTTAAAATGAGCACACAAACAGAAAACGGGGAATTAGAGGCCGAGCCATTTCAAAAAGTGAATCCAGACCATATGGAGCTGAGGACTGGAGGAGTCAGGCGAAGCTGCAAGCATCTGGGATGCTAAGAGTTTCCTCTTGTGGAGCGGAGGCGTGGAGGGGTGCAGTGGGGAAACAGGAGGAAGGGACGTTTGCCAACCCATCAACAGGTCTGGTGGCAGGGCCAGATGGCCTCCTACCAGAGGGCTGGGTTCTCGAGACAGTGGCCTTTGGGCAGAAGGGGAGGAGAACAGCCCCGCGGTTTCCCGAAGACAATGAGGAAGGAGAAACAGCCCCTGGGGCTGCTGGCTCCTGCGCCTGCTGCCTGCAGATCAGATGCCAAGGCTCCCCGGACAGGAAATGAGTGAGACTCCTGGGAGAATAGCTCAGAGATTCAAGAGGAAACCATAGACCCTGGCAACAATAGGAAGAAGAGAGGGTGGGGCAGAGGAAAGAGTTTGTTTGCTTAATGTGGACCTCTTAAAGGTCGGTGATAAACGTTTGCAAAAGTCCTGGGGCTGACTCCACAAACAGAGCTTCAGAGAACCTGAGGGATAAAGTTTCCTGTGCCTGGCACAGGGGATCTAGGGTTGTTTGGATCAGAAGGAACAACTGTGACCCTGGGTGCTCAACAATACCTTTGAATCTCCCTACCCCGGAGTAAGACAAAATGCTTGCCTTGTTTGATGATTCGGTTAAAGTTCTCAACAAGTGATGCTGGCCTCGCTATTTGTTTATTTCTTAGCTCAGGCTGAGAAGCAAGAATTTGATTTCTAATTCTTTATAAAATTTACTAGGTGATGACTTGGGCAAGTTGCCTCAGTGTCTTCATTTTAAATTGCAAATAACTAGTTCATAGAATATTTAAAGCACTTAGCATCTTACCCAACACTTCAGAACTGCTCCATAAATAGTGCAATTCTATGTCATTATTGCTATTACTATTTATTCCCACCATTTCTCATTTTTTGCTGTTAAAAATACCCCTCTGATATAAATATCTTTCTATGTAATTCTTTGCCCATATTGCTGATCTCAAGTGTAAATTTCTAAGATTTCTAAAAGTGGTAAACTGAGTCCAAGGATAGAAACATGTTAGAGGCACTTGGTAACATTACCAGATTATTTCCCATCGTGATTGTACCAACATCTCTCCCCACGGTCCTTGAAAGGGAACATGTGTAGAATAGCCTTGGTGACACCAGGTCATGCCATTTAAATCCTTTCCATCATCAGCACGTATTTACTGTGTGCTTGGTACCGTTCTGTGCACTTGAGATCCAGCCACGAGCAACAACAAAAAAGATTTCCTGTCTTCAAGGCACTTCACAGGCAAAAATAAATAAATGAATATGCACTGTAACATCGTGCAATGGTTAAGCCCTGTGCAGAGAAGAGAGCAGAGGAGGGGCTGGAGGGCAGGGGGGATGCCATTTTGGATGGGATGCTCTGTATTCAGTTGAGATAGGAAAGTGACACCTGAGCTGGAGCAGAATGACAGGAAGCCTCGTAAAGACCCAAGGAAACAGCATTCCAGGCAACAGGAAGCACAAGCATAAGGGGCTTAAGATCAGCTCACTCCATAATGTCAAGGGACTAGCATGGGGGTTAGAGCAGAGTGAGACAGCAAGGAGGTGAGCAGGCTCTTGGAACAGCAGCCAGGGGGTGGCAGGTGATAGAGGGCCTGATTCTCAGTGGGGAAGGAGGCCCTTGAAGGTTCTAATCAGGGGAGAGACTCCGCATGTCTGGGGTTTCGTCAGGATCACTCAGGCTGCTATGTGTGGGTGAGACCACAGGCAGCAAGTGTAGAAGCAAAATCAGTTAAGCATCTACTTGTTGCTAATTTGATAGACAAGAAAAATCATTCTCCTTTTAATCTGGTTTTTGATTACTTGTGAGGCTGCGTCTTTAGTGTGCTCATGGGGAATTTACATTTAGTGTTCTATGTGCAGTGGACTGAATTTAGCCCTCTCAGAGGACAACCACTGCTCTGCCATCAATGGGGCAAAGACCTGGAGAGGAGAAGGCAGGGCCTAGACTAAGTTTCATTGAGCTCCTAGTCTACAGAGTCTGCATTTGGAGGCATCTGGGGGAGTTTTGAAGCTCTGTTTCTGGTTTTGTTCACTGTTTTTTAATAGCCTATGTTTAAAATATGTCCTTTATTAAGATGTGATTGCACCAATTGGGAGATGGGATGGGTTCGGATTTTTTTCTACACTGAAAATTCCGGCTGGATAAATATTACATTGGGATTTACTCTTTTATTATGCTTTTAATCATTCTGTGAATGCGTTTTCAAGAACTGCTGGCATCTTAGGAATGGAGAATCATTCGGCATCATGCTCTTTAAATGCAAAAAACGACTAGATAAACGGAATCTTTAAAATAACTAAACGAAAGTGTGCATTTGTTATGCAACATCACACAATTGTTCCATTGGCACACCTTCCTAATGGCTTCTTTATGCAAACGTTATCGCCTTTGTACCGTTTTTTCTACTTCTGCTGTTTCCAGTACATTTATTTCAATGAAGACTGCTTTGAAAACCTTCAAAGAAATGGAGGAGACTGGCCTTTTTCCCTCATGCATCAGGATGTGCATTTACATGAAGAACTTGCCTAAACTACCACCGGTGAATTCAGAAAGAGACACCCTCCTTGCTTAAAGTATGCAATTTATACGCCTGCAAAAATGCCAAGCATATGCAATCCATTTTGGTATTTCAAATTCTTACAGAGATAGTTAATTAAATGCATAGAACCAGGGCTTAAATTGAATCTGGTCTCAGGAAGAGCTTAACTTTGGGGCCCATTTATAGATTTAGTAAATTTGTAGGGGGTAAGAACGCTCTGCTGGCTGATCTCCATAGTAGGGGATGAACAGTTTTTTCCAATCTGGATTCTGTTTTTTGTTACCTTTGTGATGGAAAATTTAAGAAAGGCACAATGACTTGATTAAAGGTGTCATTCCGGGATGCCTCACCTTTTCACTGTTTTATTTTCTTTGCAGCTCATGCAGAGCCACAGAATAAAGCCTTGCACATCACAAACCTTTGGTTTTTATTCACTCATTTCACTATTTTCACTGATGTCTTACACGAACAAAGATAGCAGCCCTCGTGAAGTCGGACATGGTGTTTTTGCAGTTATAATGTGTTCTTTTTTCACAGTCTGCATTAAGGAAGTGCATGGTGTCTGAAAAGAGAGACCATCCATCTCTGAATGTGCTCTGTGGAGCCAGGCCTCTACAAGAAACCCAGACACGTAGAAAGTCAACCCATTATCACTGACTCACAGGAGCTAATTGCTTTAGTGCAGAAGATCTCAAACTTTTTTTCATTCCTGACACCATTTACCTGAGCAACATATTCCCATTAATACCATCTCTCACTTCTAGAAGGCAATATGACACAGAGGTTAGGAGTCAGTTTCCTGACAGCCATGGAAGATAAAAGTGCTGAGAACTGTTCAAACCCTTCAAACCCTGCTGAAGTGGGTATTGTCCAGCAGGCAGCATTTCCACAAATAGCTGAGGAGATCTATGTGTGAGTGTGTGTGTATGTGTGTGTGTGTATTCCTGTAACATTCATATTTATTCATATTTTATGATTTAGCATATTTATAATATAGATGAAATTGAAGCTAATATTTATATTTAAAAAGTTAAAGAACATTTATTTATTTCATTTGTTTCTTTGTCACAGTTGTCTTTATTGAGTTGTTCAGATAAAGCATCTACCTTTATCAGAGAATGAAAAGCATTGAACTTTTCCTATAAAAGAGGCTTCTGGAATTCTAATATTCTTGTGTAATGCAAATTATTTCCATTAATTATGTCTTTAATGGCTGTACACCCTCTTACTTGAGCAATCAGTTAATTTTGGAAATAGAATAGTAAACAAATATTTCATTTCTGAATTTTGTAGGAGTGTTTTCTTGCCGGTTGTCGGTGGATTTTCATTTCTTGTAAGACCTTTAGGCTTGGAGTAATGGTTTTGAGTGAGGGTGAAGTTTATACAAATGTTGCCTGCTTGTGAGTCTTGAAAAATGCAAAAATAATATCAATAATCTAAACCAAGGTTGGCAAACTATGGCCTCAGCACAAACTTGGCCTGTCAGCTGTTTTTGTAAATAAAGTTTTATTGGAACACAGCCATACTCTTTCATTCATTTAATTATATGACCCTCAAAGGCTAACATATTCTCCGCTGGTTCATTAAGAGAGACATTTGCTGACACCTCATCTAAACTGTACTGGGTAAAATAAAACTAAAGGTTAACCAAATTAAATAAATAGATACATAAGCAGATCACATTCATTTTGGGACCTGAAATAGAAATAGAGTTAAAAAATTTAGTTGTTGTAACATTCAGACATTTGTCCATCAATTGTTGGGTGACTGCTCTCCTTCTATCGTATGCTTCATGGATTTAAGAACTGTGCTTCCCTAGGTCAGCCCTGACAGCTCCGTCTCATTTCCTTTAGGAGGCCTTGGGGGAAGCTGTGCAGTCACGTGAGTGTGCAGGACTCACTGGGGCCAGTGTACCCGAGACATGTCAGCAGGAGCCAAGAACGTGATCACTGTGGGTTCTCTGCTAGAGGCAAAACCATGAGGTCCTTCTCATTTCTAAGTCGAAAATCTAAATTATCTTCCAACATGGCACCTTCTCTGTTTTCTGGAAACTGCCACCTTCCACTCGGAGCCCAGAGAACTTGCTCTGTTTTGCAAAATTGGAAGACAAGTATTCCGCACCAGCAGAGACAGGAGTTCAGTGCCCCATGCTCTGTTCTCCCATGGGAACAATCTCTCCAGATTATAATGGACTTTGATGGACGATGAGAGAAGCCTGGCACCGTGACAAGTCCCGGAGTTAAGAGCACTGGGACAAAAGCCAGGAGACCTAAGTTCTCATCTCCATTCCATCCCTGGTTAGCTGTGTGATTCTGGGCAGGTCACTTTGAACTTGTGTTTGTTCATCTATGACTGTTTCTCCTCTGGAGTAGCAATGCTTATCCTGTCTGGTTCACACAAATTGTTGAGACAATAAAATGGCATGAAAAATCACCATTTTTTAGTGTAATGACTGAAACTCCCTTAGTATTTAGAACAGGCATCAACCAAATCTGATTTGAGGCGCCATATTGAGAAACTTTGACACAAGTCAAGGCAGGTTTGAGAGACTGGACACGTGGGGATATCAGAGGAATGAATTGAGGTACACAGTGCAAGGGGTCAGGGAAGCTAGCAAAAATGCAGGCTGGCCCCTCTAGAAATGCCATCCAATCTCAGCCAGGCATGGTGGCTCACGCTTGTAATCCTAGCACTTTGGGAGGCCGAGGTGGGTGGATTGCCTGAGGTCAGGAGTTCGAGACCAGCCTGGCCAACATGGTGAAAACCCATCTCTACTAAAAATACAAAATAAATGAATAAATAAATAAATAAATAAATTAGCTGGACCTGGTGGCAGGTGCCTATAATCCCAGCTATACAGGATGCTGAGGCAGGAGAATTACTTGAACCTGGGAGGGAGCGTTTGCAGTGAGCTGAGATTGTGCCATTGCACTCCAGCCTGGGCAACAAGAGTGAAACTCTGTCTCAGAAAAAACAAAAAAAAAACAAAACAAAAAAACATCCAATCTTATGCAGAGAGTGAGCATCGGCACAGGCGGGTGGACCCCCTCCAGGGTGTCAGTATTCAAAGTCTGGAAGGGAGAAGAGTTGGTTTCCTAACAAGGGGACTCCCATCAGTAGCAAGGGCTCCAGAGTATAGAACTCTACCTTCTAAAAGAGGATGTGGCTAAGTGTCCAGACCAAAGGCTAGCAAAGGATGCTAATAGAGACTTCAAGCCCCCAGCAATGGGACCAAGGATAGTTCAGCGTGCTGGGAGGCAGGGGAGAGAGGAAAACGCTGCAGTTTGTAGGATCTCAAACCAGAAAGGAGGCCCCAAACCAAATCCAGATTCTATCCCTTGCTGAGTTCAGGCAGCTGACATGTTCTTACTTTGATCAGGACTGGCTGGGGTTGTCTGGGCCGAGAGGCCCTCCCGGAAACCCCCTCACCCAAATGCAATCTGGCTGATCGTCGTGTGGGTATACTCCATCATTTTGAACCTTTTCTTTGGTCAGAAACACTCGAATGATTCAGAGAGTCTCCCAATAAAAGATAAATCACGGGGAGATAATGCATTAAACTATGAACTGACATTGTTACTTTAATATAAAGGTACTTCATTGGGTTATCTCCTTCCACCACTAGAGCCCCAAGGAAATGAAATGGAGAAGAGGGAGTTATAAAACACTAATGACAAACTTTGCCTGTTCTCATTTTGTGACTTGTCCTTGTAGGAAAGGCCACCAGGAGCAGGTGTGTGATTTGGGTCCTGTTGAAGCCTTCAGTGGGTGGGTAGGGATGGGGCAGGCACAGCCCAGAGAAAGAGGCGCTTCCCAGAGGGGTGGCTAATTGCAATTCCTCTGCCCAGAGAAGACATCTTTTTCTAAGCCACACAAAGGTATCTGAAGTGTTTGAAAATGCCAGGGCAGCAAAATTGCCACAGGCCCTATTGAATAGTTCAGGCTAGCTGCTTTCCAGACTGCAAGGTCTAAAGAATGCAGAGGAAGCCTTACAGAGCTATGGTCCCTGTGCAGAGACCTGGGAGGTGAGAGGGAGACGGTTTCTCTTTTGCTGCCTGGGGTTCTTGAGGAAAGGAGGCCGAGGCTGTCAGAAGGTCAGATCAGTCAGGAAGCGGCCAACCACTTTCAAAGACTCTTATTTTCAGTGAAAGTTTCCAAGTGATAATAACATCTCTCAGTATCGAAACTTTGAGAATGAATTTTCAGCTCCCCAGTGATGGATAAAACACCATCAGAAAGTGTGACAGTCCCCCTGCACATCCGGCTCAGTCAGAGGGAAATGGATCACACTCACAGAGAAGAAAAATTGCAAGGCAGGCATCCCAGAATGTATTGCAGTCATAACCCAGGAAAACCTTCCACCACATTTCTGCTATCTACAAACAATGTGCCGGGCTAATTTTCTGCTGAAAGACAGTGTGCCTGTACTAAACTGGCTTCATTAACTCAATTGGAAAAAATGATTTTGCAATTTGCATGGGGCTTAAGAGTGTAATTAATACAATTCATAAAAGGCCAGTGCCACTTTGCAGACATTAGCCCCATGGGGGATTGTGCAGTAGCGTGCTTTGGAGAGAGTTCTTATGTCTGCAATTCCAGCGGCCAACTTTGCCCTGCCTTCTTGGTGGGACATCCTCATCTTTATTTCAATAAAACTAGACTCGCATTGCCTTTCTCTTTAGGGATTTCTCACCAGCGCCCTCTCCCCTGTCATTCTGCTGCCCAGGGGTAGTTGATTTCTTCTGGATGAAAAGCAAAGAATGCTTGGAGATGAGGGATTAAGGATGGAGGCAGGAAGAAATAATGTTCCCTTTTAGCTCACTTTCCATCCAATTTCTTGTTGTGTGTGTTGATGTCTTAAGAGGTTGGTTGAGTGCTAAAGACCTAGGTTTCCCTTACCCCTAGAAGACAGTTAACAGGCCTGGCTTTTATAAATCTATGTCCAAGCAAGGATTGCCTACAATCTGGGGAGAGCGGAAAGGGTGGTGAGATGGAGACTCTGGGCTTTGAGAATGAAAGGAGAGAGATGTGGGCCTATGGTGGGCACCTGTATGTGAGAAGAGGGCAGGCTTGTGTGGATAGAACCTGTTTGTCCAGAAGTCTCATCTTGGTGACAGGCAAATATGTCTATCTTTATTTTAATTAATTAATTAATTAATTATTTTGAAATGGAGTCTCCAACTGTAGTCCAGGCTGGAGTGCAGTGGCATGATCTCAGCTCACTGCAACCTCCACCTCCTGGGTTAACGTGATTCTCCTGCCTCAGCCTCCGAAGTAGCTGGGACTACAGGCATGTGCCACCGTACCCGGCTAATTTTTTGTATTTTTAGTAGAGACGGGGTTTCACTACGTTGGCCAGACTGGTCGCCAACCTCGTGATCTGCCCGCCTTGGCCTCCCAAAGAGCTAGGGTTACAGGCATGAGCCACCATGCCCTGCCTATTTTATTATTTATTTTTTTTGAGATGGAGTCTTGCTCTGTCGCCCAGGCTGGAGTGCAGTGGCGCGATCTCCGCTCACTGCAAGCTCTGCTGCCTCCCGGGTTAACGCCATTCTCCTGCTTCAGCCTCCCTAGAAGCTGGGACTACAGGCCCAGCTAATTTTTGGCATGATCATAACTCACTGTAACCTCTACGTCCAGGGCTCAAGTGATCCTCCCATCTCAGCCTCCTGAGTAGCTGGGATTACGGGTGTGCGCCAGCCCACCTAGCTAATTAAAAAAAAATTATGTATAGATGGGGTCTCACTATGTTTCCCAGGCTGATCTGGAACTCCTGGCCTCAAGTGGTCCCCCACTTCAGCCTCCCAAAATGCTGGGATTGTAGGCATGAGTCACCACTCTTGGCTTGTCTTTATTTATTTTTTAAAATACTTTGTCTTCAACCATGTTCTTCCAAAAATCCCTTTCCTGTCCCTTAAATTTGAGGCAGATACCATGCTTGCTACATACTTTCAGATAGTAAAAGCTCACATAGTTACTCATCCGTAGCCATTAGGGATATGCAAGTCAAAACCACAATGAGATATGACTTCACACTCATTGTTAAAGAAAAAAAAATTCTGAAGCCTGTTAAAATAGTAAGAAGATTTTATTTAGGACAGTTGCAATAGATGTCAAGGCTACCACAGTAGGAGAGAGAGATCAGGCTCAACAAAGCAAAGGCAGTTGGAGGTTTCTAGCCAATGAGCAGAGTGAGGGGTCGGTGGGTAGAAAACTACAACAGGCGACATCACAGATATGAAAACTTGCTGAACTGACTTAGGATTCTTGCTGAAGGCCAGTTAGGGACTTCTACATAAAAGGTGGGGGATGAGAAACTGACTGAGATATTAAGAGTGGGGGGATTCTTGCTAAACTGACTGAGCAAGATTCTTGCTACCATTGGACTAGGCAGGCCAAAGACAGGGCTAAGGATAAGGCCCAGTGAAAAGGAGGGCTCAGAGGAGCCTGAATAATGTCTGATCAGTGAGGGAGTATTTGTCCCCATAAGGATGACTATTACTTTAAAAAAAAATAAGGAAAATAAGTGTTGAGGAGGATTGAAGAGAAATTGAAATCCTTGTGCATTGCTGATAAGAATGTAAAATGGTGCAGCTAATATGGAAAACAGTTTGACAGTTCTTCAAAAAGTTAAATAGAGAATTACCACAGGATTTAGGAATTCTGCTCCTAGGCAGATACTCAAAATAATTGAAAGCAGGTACTCAAACAGACACTGGTTGATATAGTTTGGCTATTTGTCCCCACCTAAATCCCAAGTTGAAGTGTATTCTCCAATGTTGGGGTGGGGCCTGGTGGGAGGTGATTGGATCATGGGGATGAATTTCTCATGAATGGTTTAGCACCATCCTCTTGGTGCTGTCCTCGCAAAAGTGAATTCCCCTGAGATCTGGTTGTTTTAGACTGTGTGGTGTGGCCCCTCACTCTCTCCCTCTTGTTCCCTCTCTCACCATGTGATTTGCAGGCTCCTACAGACCATTAAACCCATTAAACCTCTTTTCTTTATTAATTACCCAGTCTCAGGTATTTTTTATAGCAATGCAAGAATGGCCTAACACATTGGTGCACCAATGTCCAAAACAGCATTATTTATCAAAAGGTGGAAACAATCCCAATGTCCATCAACAATTGAACAGATAAACAAAATGTGGTATACACGTACAATGGAGTATTATGTTGCCTTAAAAACAATTGAATTCTGGCACATGCTCCAACATGGGTGAACCTTGAAAACAGGCTAAATGAAATAAGCCAGGTTCAAAAGGACAAACACTGTATAATTCCAGTTATATAAGGTACCTGTTACAGGAAAATTTATCCAGACAGAAATAGAGGTTACCAGGGCCTGGGGGCGGGGAGGAGAAAATAGGGAGTTATTGTTTAATGAGTACAGAGTTTCAGTTTGGGATGAAGAAAATGTTTTGGTGATGGCTGCACAACCATATTAATATACGTGACGACACTGAAGTGTATATCTAAAAATGGCTAAAATGGTAAATTTTATGTTATGTGTGTTTATCACAATAAAACAAGTTTTAAAAAATCCTATCCAGTCTAGTATGTCAATCTCAGACTCAATGTAAATCTCGATTCCTCCCTTTCCCTTAGTTCAAGCTTGGCAGGGCGATCTGGGGACTTGGAAGAGAAGGCGCAGGGTCTGCCCTTTTCTTCCTCCTTACGTTCCAGCACCAAGACTACCGTAAACAATGCACTCATACCTTCTTTCTTCCCTTCCAAACGGTGGGAGGTTGAGGTGGGGGAAGAGGGGACAGCGGGACATGACACCATCTTTCATGACTGCTGGCACAGTGAGGGGGGAGTTCTCTGGATTCTCTCTGGTTCATCAGCTTCCATCGTATGGACCCCATTTCTGTGAAACAGTGGTCTCCATTGTACATGGTTTTAGTATCATGAAATTTTGGTGGGGGCAGGGCTCAGTTTTACTCTCTGTGGTGAAGACCCCCCACACAGACGGGTGTCTGTGTCTCTCTTCACCTGATAGCAGGCTGTGGCCCCAGCCTCCCCACTTGCATCCTAGCCAGCCCACACTTCTGCCTCTGCCTTCTCTTATTGCATGATCCTTCATGTGGATATATGGGAATCTCAAAGGTTCTCCTTCTCCAAACACCTCAGAGAACCAGGGTAGGATTTTCCCTCTTCTCTTCCACAGCCCACTACCCTACAAGTCCTTCTTAAACCCTTTTCTCAGTCTACACCAGAAAGCCAACCACCTTTGAAAATCTCCAGATGTTCTGGATCTCTCTCTAGGTTCACCTGCATGTCCGAAGATATGAGGACCCATGTCAAGCTTTCTCAAGGAATCTTTCATCCAACTCCTCCCCAGGTACCTGGCATGGGTCTCAGGTTTAATAGCTTAGCAAAAATCCAGAGAGAAAAGAAGATGCCTGTCTCCCCTTTCAGGCAACCCTAATTTCTAAAAGTGATTCTCTTAACAAGAAACAAATGACTGGATTTTTAAGACTATGAAACACAATGTCTCTGGGCACTTACTGGTGGGCTTTACTCTTCAATTCCTGTGTAACAAAACAAGAAATGAAAAATCCCACTCAGAAGCCTGCTACATGCAACTCCACTTGATTGTAGCATCCAGAGGTGTTTTGTCTGAGTACCAGGGAGAACTGGCAAAACTGCCTAGAAAATGTCCATTTGCTTGTAATTAGTAGACAGGACCCAAACATCTCGTTCACCCTGACTATCTTGGAGAAATTCCTATTTGTTCTACATGCATGTTTTCCTTCAAAATTCACAACAACCCTATTAGTGGGCATTTATTTCATGCAATAGAAGAGGAACATGAAACTTGAAGAAGTTAAAAAATGTACTTAAGATCACTGAAATTAATTATTGGTGGAACTGAGATGCGCATCTGATTCTGAGTGACTTCTGAGACCATATACTTAATCACTATGCTATGTTGTGTCTTGTTTAACTAAAAATCTGCAGGTTCTGTGAGATACAACTCAGGGTGTTTGTGCTTTCTAGAATAAGGACATTGGGAAGACCTAACTCTATACCCCAAGTCAGGAGCACACAGTCCTCTGATCCCTGAAACTGGGAAGAAGATTTTTTAAAGATGTCACAGATTCAGAATTCTTGCAACTAATGTTCTTGACTAATAAAGACAAGATACTGGTTGCTTAATTGAGGTATGGAAAAGAGGAAGTAAGCCTTGGAATAAACACTTGAACCCAAAGCTAAAGTTACTGTGTTTTTTTCTAAAGAGTCACTAAAGAGACTGATATGGTTTGGATCTTTGTCCCCAGCAAATCTCATGTTGAATTATAATCCCCAATATTGGAGGTGGGGCCTGGTGGGAGGTGATTGGATCATGGGGTGGTTTCTCATGGTTTAACACCATAGCTCCTTGGTGTTGTCGTTGCAACAGTGAGCTCTCATGAGGTCTGGTTGTGTAATTCTTTTTTTTTTTTTTTTTTTTATTATACTTTAAGTTCTAGGGTACATGTGCATAACGTGCAGATTTGTTACATATGTAAAACTGTGCCATGTTGGCATGCTGCACCCATCAACTCGTCAGCACCCATCAACTCATCATTTACATCAGGTATAACTCCCAATGCCATCCCTCCCTCCTCCCCCCTCCCCGTGATAGGCCCCGGTGTGTGATGTTCCCCTTGCCGAGTCCAAGTGATCTCATTGTTCAGTTCCCACCTACGAGTGAGAACATGCGGTGTTTGGTTTTCTGTTCTTGCGATAGTTTGCTGAGAATGATGGTTTCCAGCTGCATTCATGTCCCTACAAAGGACACAAACTCATCCTTTTTTATGGCTGCATAGTATTCCATGGTGTATATGTGCCACATTTTCTTAATCCAGTCTGTCAATGATGGACATTTGGGTTGATTCCAAGTCTTTGCTATTGTGAATAGTGCCGCAATGAACATATGTGTGCATGTGTCTTTATAGCAGCATGATTTATAATCCTTTGGGTATATACCCAGTAATGGGATGGCTGGGTCATATGGTACTTCTAGTTCTAGATCCTTGAGGAATCGCCATACTGTTTTCCATAATGGTTGAACTAGTTTACAATCCCACCAACAGTGTAAAAGTGTTCCTATTTCTCCACATCCTCTCCAGCATCTGTTGTTTCCTGACTTTTTAATGATTGCCATTCTAACTGGTGTGAGATGGTATCTCATTGTGGTTTTGATTTGCATTTCTTTGATGGCAAGTGATGATGAGCATTTTTTCATGTGTCTGTTGGCTGTATGAATATCTTCTTTTGAGAAGTGTCTGTTCATATCCTTTGCCCACTTTTTGATGGGGTTGTTTGTTTTTCTCTTGTAAATTTGTTTGAGTTCTTTGTAGGTTCTGGATATTAGCCCTTTGTCAGATGAGTAGATTGCAAAAATTTTCTCCCATTCTGTAGGTTGCCTGTTCACTCTGATGGTAGTTTCTTTTGCTGTGCAGAAGCTCTTTAGTTTAATTAGATCCCATTTGTCAATTTTGGCTTTTGTTGCCATTGCTTTTGGTGTTTTAGACATGAAGTCCTTGCCCATGCCTAGGTCCTGAATGGTATTACCTAGGTTTTCTTCTAGGGCTTTTATGGTATTAGGTCTAACATTTAAGTCTCTAATCCATCTTGAATTAATTTTCGTATAAGGAGTAAGGAAAGGATCCAGTTTCAGCTTTCTACTTATGGCTAGCCAATTTTCTCAGCACCATTTATTAAACAGGGAATCCTTTCCCCACTTCTTGTTTTTCTCAAGTTTGTCAAAGATCAGATGGCTGTAGATGTGTGGTGTTATTTCTGAGGACTCTGTTCTGTTCCATTGGTCTATATCTCTGTTTTGGTACCAGTACCATGCTGTTTTGGTTACTGTAGCCTTGTAGTATAGTTTGAAGTCAGGTAGCGTGATGCCTCCAGCTTTGTTCTTTTGACTTAGGATTATCTTGGCAATGCGGGCTCTTTTTTGGTTCCATATGAACTTTAAAGCAGTTTTTTCCAATTCTGTGAAGAAACTCATTGGTAACTTGATGGGGATGGCATTGAATTTATAAATTAACTTGGGCAGTATGGCCATTTTCACGATATTGATTCTTCCTATCCATGAGCATGGAATGTTATTCCATTTGTTTGTGCCCTCTTTTATTTCACTGAGCAGTGGTTTGTAGTTCTCCTTGAAGAGGTCCTTTACATCCCTAGTAAGTTGGATTCCTAGGTATTTCATTCTCTTTGAAGCAATTGTGAATGGAAGTTCATTCATGATTTGGCTCTCTGTTTGTCTGTTACTGGTGTATAAGAATGCTTGTGATTTTTGCACATTAATTTTGTATCCTGAGACTTTGCTGAAGTTTCTTATCAGCTTAAGGAGATTTTGGGCTGAGACAATGGGGTTTTCTAAATATACAATCATGTCATCTGCAAACAGGGACAATTTGACTTCTTCTTTTCCTAACTGAATACCCTTGATTTCTTTCTCTTGCCTGATTGCCCTAGCCAGAACTTCCAACACTATGTTGAATAGGAGTGGTGAGAGAGGGCATCCCTGTCTTGTGCCAGTTTTCAAAGGGAATTTTTCCAGTTTTTGCCCATTCAGTATGATATTGGCTGTGGGTTTGTCATAAATAGCTCTTATTATTTTGAGATACGTTCCATCAATACTGAATTTATTGAGCGTTTTTAGCATGAAGGGCTGTTGAATTTTGTCAAAGGCCTTTTCTGCATCTATTGAGATAATCATGTGGTTCTTGTCTTTGGTTCTGTTTATATGCTGGATTACGTTTATTGACTTGCGTATGTTGAACCAGCCTTGCATCCCAGGGGTGAAGCCCACTTGATCATGGTGGATAAGCTTTTTGATGTGCTGCTGGATCCGGTTTGCCAGTATTTTATTGAGGATTTTTGTATCGATGTTCATCAGGGATATTGGTCTAAAATTCTCTTTTTTGGTTGTGTCTCTGCCAGGCTTTGGTATCAGGATGATGTTGGCCTCATAAAAGAGTTAGGGAGGATTCCCTCTTTTTCTATTGATTGGAATAGTTTCAGAAGGAATGGTACCAGCTCCTCCTTGTACCTCTGGTAGAATTCAGCTGTGAATCCATCTGGTCCTGGACTTTTTTTCGTTGGTAGGCTATTAATTATTGCCTCAATTTCAGAGCCTGCTATTGGTCTATTCAGGAATTCAGCTTCTTCCTGGTTTAGTCTTGGGAGAGTGTAAGTGTCCAGGAAATTATCCATTTCTTCTAGATTTTCTAGTTTATTTGCGTAGAGGTGTTTATAGTATTCTCTGATGGTAGTTTGTATTTCTGTGGGGTCGGTGGTGATATCCCCTTTATCATTTTTTATTGCGTTTATTTGATTCTTCTCTCTTTTCTTCTTTATTAGTCTTGCTAGTGGTCTATCAATTTTGTTGATCTTTTCAAAAAAACAACTGGATTCATTGATTTTTTGGAGGTTTTTTTGTGTTTCTATCTCCTTCAGTTCTGCTCTGATCTTAGTTATTTCTTGCCTTCTGCTAGCTTTTGAATGTGTTTGTTCTTGCTTCTTTAGTTCTTTTAATTGTGGTGTTAGAGTGTCAATTTTAGATCTTTCCAGCTTTCTCTTGTGTGCATTTAGTGCTATAAATTTCCCTCTACACACTGCTTTAAATGTGTCCCAGAGATTCTGGTATGTTGTATCTTTGTTCTTATTGGTTTCAAAGAACATCTTTATTTCTGCCTTCATTTCGTTATGTACCCAGTAGTCATTCAGGAGCAGGTTATTCAGTTTCCATGTAGTTGAGCGGTTTTGATTGAGTTTCTTAGTCCTGAGTTCTAGTTTGATTGCACTGTGGTCTGAGAGACAGTTTGTTATAATTTCTGTTCTTGTACATTTGCTGAGGAGTGCTTTACTTCCAATTATGTGGTCAATTTTGGAATAAGTGTGATGTGGTGCTGAGTAGAATGTATATTCTGTTGATTTGGGGTGGAGAGTTCTGTAGATGTCTATTAGGTCTGCTTGCTGCAGAGATGAGTTCAATTCCTGGATATCCTTGTTAACTTTCTGTCTCGTTGATCTGTCTAATGTTGACAGTGGGGTGTTGAAGTCTCCCATTGTTATTGTATGGGAGTGAGGTCTGGTTGTTTAAAAGTATGTGGTACCTCCCCCACCCACTTCCTCCTGCTCCGGTCATGTGAAATGCCTGCTCTCGTTTTGCCTTCCGCCACAATTGTAAGTTCTCTGAGGCCTCCCCAGAAGCAGATGCTGCCATGCTTCCTGCACAGCTCACATAACCGTGAGTCAATTAAACCTCTTTTTAAATAAATTACCCAGTCTCAGGTATTTCTTTACAGCAGTGAGAGAATTGACTAACAGAGACTGAAATAAAATTTGGGTTTTGTCTGCCAGTGAGTACATGGTGGGGTGAGGTAAAGGACCTGGAAAACTTTGAGAGAGTGAGGATACTGAGATGCCTTGAGGGGGACCAGCAATGGCAAGCATTACAGTAATGTTATGGGATTTTCTCCTCTTCTCAAAGCTAAGAAAAAACTAAGAGGCCACAACTGGGCCTATTGGAAAGAAGTGATCTCTTTAACACTTTGGGTGACCTGTGCTGTCAGCCCAGTGCTCCTGTGCACAGTGGTCTTTAGGAAGGGTGCAGACTCCTTTGGGGAGGTATTTCAGAAGTGGCAAATGGGACTAGGTTGAGTCAGCCTGGTTAGAATGAAGACCCTTCCCTGCTCAGACTGGCCAAGAGAGATCATCTGTCAGGTCAGAATTTCCCTGAACTAGAGAAGGAATCCCTCACCCTCCACCTTGGAAAAAAACTCATTGGAAGAGCAGATGCTTGGAGGTAGGGATGGTGAACCATGCTGAGACAGGTTTTGAGGGTTGGCTGATGTTTAATATTTAGAGTACTTGGCCTTATGAAGGGATCTGAGCAGCTCTTTTCAAGTGTGAGTTGGGGTAAACAAGATTGACAAGTCTGATAAGGTGGCAACTAACTAAACAAGCAACTGGCCAGATTTGGCGGGTCACTCCTGTAATCCCAGCACTCTGGGAGGCTGAGGTGGGAGGATTGTTTGAGTCCAGGAATTCAAGACCAGCCTGGGCAACATGGTGAAACCCTGTCTCTACAGAAAATGCAAAAAAAAAAAAAAAAAAAATTAACTGGGCGTAGTGGCATGTACCTGTAGTTCCACCTACTGGAGAGGCTGAGGCAAGAGGATCACTTGAACACAGGAGGTCAAGGCTGCAGTGAGCCATGATTTTGCCACTGCAGCCTGAGTGGCAGAGCAAGACTCTGTCTCAAAAAACCTGAAAACAAACAAACAAACAAACATACAAAAACAAGCAACAAACAAAAGAAAGCACAATGACTGGTCTGTTAGACCAGGACTGGTGCAGAATGTAGAAGATGTCCCAGGTCTCCCTGCAATATATCCACAGCAAATCTCTGGAACCAGCGAATGCCATCTCATTTGGAAAAAAAGGTTCTTTGCAGATGTGATTAAGTTAGAGTACTTGAGATAACGAGATAACTCTGGATTATCTGGGTGATCCCTAAATGTCATCACAAGTACCCTTATAGTAAGTATCTTTGTAAGCAAGGAGAAGAGAGACAGAAGACAACGCTTTGTGACAGCAGAGCCTAGAGATGCAGCTGCAAGCCAAGGGATGCCAGCAGGCACTGGAGCTGTAGGCGGCAAGGCTCAGATTCTCCCCTCCAGTCTCTGGAGGGAGCAAATCCTTGTGTTCACTTTGATTTTGGACATCTGCCTTCTAAACCTGTGAGAGAATAATTTCCCGTTTTTTTAAGCACCCTGTTTGTGGTCATTAATTTTGGCAGATGGAGGAGATAAATGCAACAGGACCAATGGAAGCATGCGGTCATGGCACCAGACGAAGCCTGAGCAGATGAGTATCAGAGAAGGCTACCAGAGTGGTGCTCATGCTGAAATTTCAGGATAAACTGAGTATATTCATGAGAAGAGGAAGAAAAAGAAATATTCGATGCATGAGGAAGTGTGAAAACCTGGAGCCCACAGACAGCGCAGTGTCATCTCCAAAATGGGGAGCGAGTGGCAAAAAGTCATGTGGACAGGCAGATGTGTCGTATTAAAGAAGTGTAGATTTTGAGGACAACAGGAAACTACTACAGGATCTTAGTCAATGTCCAGATCAGGTAAAGTTGCCTGACACTCTCTCTGGAAACCCTCATCACAGTAGTTAAAAGGGATAAATGTATGGCTGGGCAAGATGATGAGGAAGAAGAATTTACAGGATTTTGATGGGGAAGCACTGGGGAAAGGAAAGACTGAGTATTGATGCCTGGGTTTCTGAATTGGAGACAGGATGGCCAATGAGGCTCATGGCTTAGATAAGGAATAATGGAGGAGGAAGAGGAAGTTTCCACTGGTAGGGGACTTGGAAGCAAAATTATTGTCCCAGGCAAGACCAATCTCATGTATGATAGTTGGGGCAAAATTTTTTGTCATTGTTAAAGCAAACTAAATATGGCCTGAGACGGACTCCATACTTCTATATTTGAGTCCTTGTGAATGAACTGTAACCTAACTTAACAGGCAGACAAGATTGAAAACCTAATTAATTTAGGAGTATGTGCCTGTAGCAATAGGTAAGTCTTGGCCAATGCCAGTGGCCATACTTCAACCACTCACAGACTGCTAAGTGTTCAAACTGTGTTCAAATAAGGCAAATGCCAATCTGTAATGAATCCAACTGTGTTTGTACCTCACTTCCGATTTCTGTACATCATTTCCCTTTTTCGTCTATAAATCTTCCACCACGTGGCTGCGTGGGAGTCTCTGTGAATCTGCTGTGATTCCAAAGGCTGCCTGATTCACAAATTTTTCATTGCTCAATTAAACTCCGTTAAATTTAATTTGGCTGCAGTTTTTCTTTTAACGTTATATACATATAATAAGGGGACACTATCTCTTGTACTGTTTTTATAACGGTGGTTATAATTAGCAGAACATGGAAACTGACTGAAAATAAGATTACAAAGCTGAAATCCACCATGTTAAAATTTCAATATATTTCTAGTAAATACAAACAAGAAGGGAAACAGTGTAAGCACGCATGTATATCCTGACAATCACAAAATCATCTTTTATTTTACTTTTTCTTTCCAAATGTTATTTTAGATTCAGGGGGTACATGTGCAGGTGTGTTACATGGGTAAATTGTGTGTTGTGTCGCAGGCGTTTGGTGTACAGATAATTTTGTCATGAATAATCAGCATAATATTCTATAGGTGGTTTTTCAATCGTCACTGTCCTCCCACCCGTCACCCTCAAGTGGGCCCTGGTGCCTGTTGTTCCTCTCTTAGTGTTCATGTGTTCTCAATGTTTAGCGCCCACTTGTAAGTGAGAACATGAGGTATTTGGTTTTCTGTCCTTGCATTAATTTGCTTAGGATCATGGCCTCCAGCTGCATCCATATTGCTGCAAAGGACAGAATCTCATTCTTTTATATGGCCATGTAGTATTAGTATTCCATGGTGTATATGGTGTATATGTATCACATTTTCTATTTCTTTTTCTTTTCTTTTTTCTTTTCTTTTCTTTCTTTCTTTTTTTTTTTTTTGAGGCAGGGTCTCCCTCTGTTGTCCAGGCTAGAGTTCAGTGGTGCAATCTCGGCTCACTGGAACCTCCACCTCCTGAGTTCATGCGATTCTCTTGCCTCAGCCTCCTGAGTAGCTGGGATTACAGGTGCGTGCCACTACACCCAGCTAATTTTTTGTACATTTTTTTAGTAGAAACAGGGTTTCACCATATTGGTCAAGCTGGTCTGTAACTTCCTACCTCAGGTGATCCGCCCACCTCAGCCTCCCAAAGTGCTGGGATTACAGGCGTGAGCCACCACGCCTGGCCCTGCATTTTCCTCATCCGGCCCACCACTGATGGGTACCTAGGCTGATTCCATGTCTTTGCTACTGTGAATAGTGCTGTGGCAAAACCTTTCGTGACCTACAGAACCTCCTTTCTTGGTCCTGCCACAGTTCCAGCAGTTTCCATATTGTGTATTATTTGGAATTACAGCACCAAAGTTCCTGTCAAAATGTAACTGCTACTTTGGGAGGAGACCTGATTTCTCATGACAGGCATTAAATATGTTAGTTTAGACTAGGTTATCTGCTTGGCCCTCCAGCACCGGGAGCCCTTGCGAATAGAAAGAAAGCAGGTAATGTTTCCTGAGGTCAGTATTGGCTCTTACCTGGGGAAGGAAGGTCAGAAAACATTAGAAGGCTCGAGGGGACACCATGTATAAATGATTGGAGAAACTGAGAAGAAATGAGAGTAGTAAGCTTGGAGGAAAATCATCAATGCTTAGTTCTTTTCTCACTCAGCATATGCAAATGGCGAGGGTTTGGAGCTCAGTTTTATCAGTACAGAGATTAGAGGAAGGGCCACACCCAAAGCTTAAATCGACAGCTGGGAGGATCTCTGTAACATAAGAGGAAAGACAAGAGGTCATGTGTGCAGTGTGGGTTTTACCTGTAAGAACTACACATTGTTCTTGTTCAGAGATAAAGGGCTTCTTGGCAGGATAGTTTTCCTATTTCTTAAATGTTTCTGCATACACCCTTATATTTTAAAAGGCCTTCTTTTTTCTGCCTTAAATTTAACAATTGCTATGAGTTGAAAGAAAAAGAAACGTAACTCTTAAGACTCTGATAATCTGTTAACCAGAACTAGGATTTAACGCCAGATTGTGAAGCGCCTGGAGCCTGAAGGAAACAGAAACTTCAGCCTGATTTTATTTTTGTGGCTGAGTTCCTGTTAATTAGCGACACATTAAATCATGACTGTTTAGTCATCTTCCTTTTCCTAGCACCTTCTAGAACTTTCCTAGAACAAATCAGCATGATAGAGTGCTCCTGGTGTTTCCAATGCCATGATTCACATCCTTGTAACTTCAGCTCTGACTGCAGCGACCTCTGATGAGACAGTCTAGTATGGGTGTACTAGACTTCCAGAGAAACAGCACCAATAGGACATACTTGTGTGTGCAAACATGCGTGTACTCACACACAAAGACATACACAGTGGATCCTCTGTATCTTCCGAAGCCTCTGCATTCATTGATTCAACCAACCGGGGATCAAAAGTATTGTTTAAAAAATCACATCTCTTCTGAACATGTGCAGACTTTTTTCTTGTGATAATTCAGTAAACAATAACAACTTACATAGCATGTACGTGGTATTAAATATTGCAAGCAATCTAGAGATGAAAAGCAGAGGTGTACAATCTTTTGGCTTCCCTGGGCCACACTGAAAGAAGAATTGTCTTGGGCCTCACATAAAATGCACTAACATGAACAATAGCTGATAAGCTAAAAAAAAAAAATTGCAAAAAAAAAAAAAAAAAGTCTCGTGTTTTAAAAAAGTTTATGAATTTGTGTTGGGCTGCATTCAAAGCCGTCCTGGGCCACATGTAGCCCTGGGTTACACAAGCTTGATTTAAAGTATGCTGGAGGATGTCCCTAGGCTATATACTAATACTACACCATTTTGTATGAGAGACTTGGTCATCTGTGGATTTTTGTATTTGTAGGGGGGTGGGGTCCTAGAATGAATCCTCTATGAATACCAGGAAACTACTGTGTGTGTGCATATGCATGTGTGGGTGTGTATCTATATATAGAGAGAGAGAGAGAGAGAAAGAGAGATTTATTATAAATATTATATATATATATTATATCTAAAGATATTTATAAATATCCATGATGTACTCGATGTTTAGCTCCCACATATATATTTTTTATATATATATATACATATATATATATTTAAAGAGATTTACTCTAAACTGTTGGCTCACAGGATTATAGTTACAGAGGCTGAGAAATCCCACAGTCATCCTTTTGCAGTCTGGAAACTCAAGAAAGGTGTAGTTTGAAGACCTGAGGGCCAGAGATGGGGTGGTATAGATCCAAGCACAGTCTGAAGGCTTGAGAACTAGCATTGCTGAAGGCAGGAGATCAATGTTCCAGCTCAGCCAGTCAGGTAGAGAATGAACAAATCCAACCTTTGTCTGCCTTGTCCTCTTTCCAGACCCTCTATGGATTGAGGATGACCATCCACATTGGGGAGGGCCATCTGCTTTCCCCATTCCACCAATTCAAATACTAACCTAGACCAGAAACACTCCCACAGACACACCAAGAAATAATGTTTCACCAGCTCTCTGATGAAAGCACATGAAATTAACCAGCACAGTGGGCTGTCACTCACTTTCTGCCATCAACCTTTGCCTCAAGCACAGGCTTCCATCTTCATTTGGTCTCCAGGCTCCTCTAACACTGGAGGAGATCAGTCTGCCTGCTGCACATGCACAACCTGGAGTTAACACCCCTAACGGTCTCCCTCAACCCCAGGGGGCACAGGTGGATGCATGTTCCTGCCTCCCATCCTTCTGGTGGACAGTTCTGAGAGGGGAGTTCCCAGTGATTTTCCCCTACCTCCACTGCCTACAGAGATGACCTCAACAGCACACTCTTCTATTGGCATTCTACTTTCCTGTCTTATTCCTTTTGGATATTTACTCCTAGTCCTTGGAGTGGCGTCCCAAATCACGTATTTGAGCAAAGTCTTTGTCTCAGGCTTGCTGTCCAGGGAAACTCAAGATAAATTATGCTATGAATTCATCTTTAGCAAAACTAGTTTCCCCATCAAAGACCAATCATTTAATCACATATCCCTTGTTTTCACTTCTGCAAAATGAAGGCATTAGGCTGATGCCTTTGATCCTCATTCTTTCATGTATTCACTTATCCACTCATTTTCCTTGCATGCGTTTAGGTATTGTTTCATTCGCTCATTCATTTTCATTCTTCATTTATTTATCCATCAACTCCATCTCTCTGTGATTCACTCATTTTTATTTACTCAACCATTTATCCATTTGTTCATTTATTTCTATTGTTATATATTTTTCATGCATTTAATCACTTATCCATTGATTTTTCAATCAGTCACTAATTCTTTTATTCATCTACTCATTTTTCATCCATTCATTAATTTTTTATTGAATCATTCATTTTCTTTCATTCTCTTAGTGTTTCATTCATTTATTCTTTATGCTTTAATTTTGGCTTATAGTCATTAAAAAAAAAGTCTTCCTACCTTTCTTTCTTTTTTCCTTCTTTTCTCCTTTTAGTCCTCTCTCTCTTCTCTTTCTTCAACAACTGGTTACTAAGAATCTACTAAAATACCAGCCAGCAATATATCATTACTTGAAATAACACTGCTTAGTGAGTAATCCCTTCTGTGAATCAGAGATACATTACAAGAGATCTGTGAGGGTGAAAAACAGTGTGGGCCTCACACACTGTAAAAGGAGAAATATATACGTATATCCCCAATTCAGGCAGCAGCACATATTTCTAACAGATATCCACTCCGTTTAATCATTTTTGTTATTTATGAAAGCCGTAAGAAGTCTTATTTTAGCTGCTAAAGAAATAAAATAATTTCTCGTGATTCCTAGCTATATAAGAGTTATTAAACAGCTTTATGGGAGTGTAAACTTATATCATTTAAATGTTTATAAATCCAAAAAGCAGATAAGTACCAAACTGAAAATGCAAAACAAAATGTAATTGGAACATGTTTTCTCCCAGAAGAAAAATCTCATTATCAAAAGTGTCTATTAAATAACCTTTCTGCAAAAAGTGTGACTCATTGAATATTTTTATGGGTATATATTTGTTATTAAACATATGTGTATATATACACACAAACACACACACATATATGTGTGTACTTTTATTTTTACTTTTATGTGTACTTATATATAAACATATATATCAACATGTTTAGTTACAAATATATGCCCATAAAAATTTTATATACATTATATATATAAAATATAGTGATAAAATCAACATGTTTAAAGCTGAGCATTATAATCAGGAGGTTCACATTATTATGGTTGTTCTTAATTCAAATTAGTGAATTGGTAAATTAGCGATGGAGGGTTTGAAATAATTTGTCAACATACAATCACCATATTGTGTTTACACTCACAAAGACACAATCTACAAACTTTATGGAATGAGGTACAATGTGTGTATGTGATTTTCCAAATTTTTACAATTGAAATTGTAAAAATCTTATTTATCATCAATATTGCATAATGTACATATAGAAAATGACATAAAGAGCATGATGCATTTCTAACGAAGACCCACTCTGTTTAATCATTTTTTTGATTACTTATGAAGGCCAGAAGAAGTCTTATTTTAGCCACTGAAGAAATAAAATAATTTCTATCCAGGTGATTCCTAGCTTAATCAATTATTATAAAGTAAACACCCTTGTAACTAGCACCCAGTTCATAAAAGAAAATGTTGCCAAGATCCCTGGATGCCCCCAGGTCCGCCTTCTAGTCACAGTTCTCTCTTGCTTCTCTGGTAATTATCTCCTCTGCTTCCTTTATGCTGTTACTGTCAGAGTATGTGTCACTAAACATCATAGTTTAGTTTTCACCTGTTTTAAAATTTGATATAAATGGAATTATACAACATTTATTCCTTTCTGTGTGGCTCCCACACTCGACATTACAGTTGTCAGCTCTATCTGGCTTTTATGTGTACTTGTGTACTGTTCATTTTAATTTTTGTATAATATTCCATTGTATCAATTTACTGCCATTATTTATCCATTCTCCTGTCCATAGACTTTTGAGCTTTTTCCAGTATTTGGTTATAATAGAGAATGTTCCTGTGAATATTTCTATATACATAGTCAAGAGGACAAATGCATTTCTCTGGCATATTCTTGAGGGTAGAATGGCTTGGTCATAGAGTGTATCATTAACTTTAGCAAACAATACCAAACTGTTTTCCTAAGTAGTTTTACACCCCTACTGGCAGAGTATAAACGTTCTCCTTTGCTTCATATCCTCATCAACATTTGCTATTGCCAGTCTTAATTTTAGCCACTTGGGGGTAAAAGGTGGTATGTCATTGTATAGTCAGCCCTCTGTATCTGTGGGTTCTGTAACCCTGGATTCAACTAATTGCAGATGCAAAATGTTCAAAGAGAAATTTGCATCTGTTTTGAACATATACAGACTGTTTTTTCTTGTCATTATTCCCAAAACAATACAGCATACCAGGTATTCACATAGCATTTACATTGCATTAGATATTATAAGCAATCTACAGATGATTTAAAGTACACTGGAGGATGTTTGTAGATTATATGCAAACACTACACTATTTTATTTTATTTATTTTATTTTGTTTGTTTTTGAGACAGAATTTCACTCTGCCGCCCAGCTGGAGTGCAGTGGTGTGATCTTGGCTCACCGTGACCTCTGCCTCTCAGGTTCAAGTGATTCTTGCGCATCAGCCTACTGAGTAGCTGGGACGACAGGCACCGAGCCCAGCTAATTTTTTGGGGCCTCACTATGTTGGCCAGGCTGGTCTCTACCTCCTGGACCCAAGTGATCCATCCACCTTGGTCTCCCAAAGTGCTGGGATTACAGGCATGAGTCACCATGCCTGGCCAACTATTATACATTATTTTATATCAGGGTCTTGAGCATGTGCAGATTTTGGTATCCATGGGAGGTCCTGGAACAAATCCCCTTTGGATACCAAGGGAAGACTGTAATTTTAGTTTGCATTTCCCTGGTGACTAATGAGATTGGAGCACCTTCTATCATTTTATTCACCATTTGAGTATCCTCTCTGATGAAGTATTCTTCAGGTAGTCTTCTACTTTTTTCCTATTATTCTTTTTAGACATGATCTCGCTCTGTTACCCAGGCTGGAGTTGTAGTGGCATGATCTTGGCTCACTACAGCTTCAACCTCTGGGGTTCAAGCGATCCTCCCATGTCATCCTTTGGAGCAGCTGTGACCACAGGCTTGTGCCACCACTCCCGTCTAATTTATGTATTTTTTGTAGCGACGGGGTTTCACCATGTTGTCCAGGCTGGTCTCGAACTCCTGGGCTCAAGCATTGCTCCTGCCTTGGCCTCCCAAAGTGCTGGGATCACAGGCGTGAGTCACCACTCTCAGCTTGGCTACTTTTCTATTGGGTTTTCATCTCTTTGATTTTAACTTTGGATGTTTAAAAAATATATATTCTGACTATATAAGATATATTTTGTTGTGTATATGTGTTTCTTTCCCAATAGTGTCAAAAATTATCCAAAACACAGGAATCTATCTGACAAAAATGTGCAGTGCTTCTGTGCAGAAAACCATAATGCAGAATTGGTAAGAATTAAAGAAGGCCTAAGTAGGAGAGATACGAAGCATTCATGTGTTGGAAAAGTAATATTGCAAAGACGTAAATTCTTTCGCAAACTATTCTATAGATGCAATACAATTCCAGCTAAAATATCAATAGTTTTCTTTCTAACAGAATTTGGCAAAGTGATTATAAAATGTATGTGGAGAAGTAGAAGGCAAAAAGTAGCTACGATACTCTTGAAGAGGCAAGAGGAGGACCAGGAGGAAGAGGAGGAGATAGAAGAGAACAGAGGAGTTGCTCTACGGGATATCAAAATTCATAGGAAACTATAGCAATAAGGCATGGTGGTATCAGTGCAGGGATAAACAGATCAGTGGGGCAAAACTGAAAATACAAAACAGACCCACAGGGAGACTCAATGTGACCCAGCAGAGCTATAAAGAAAGAACCATCATCTTAATAAACAGTGTTGGAACAAATCAATATATATATTGGAAAAAACAAGTTCCAAGTGGATTCTTGATCTAAGTGTAAATGCCAAAATGGTAGAGTTTTCAGAAGGTAATATGGGAGGAAATTTTCATGACCATGAGGTATGGAACTATTTTTTGAAAAGGACAGAAGAAGAACTAACTATAAAGAAAAGGATGAACAAATTGGACTACACTAAAATTAGTAATGTATTCATAAAAGGATACCTGTAAGAGTGTGAAAAGCAAAGTCACAAAATAGAAAAAAACTTTAACTATTTTAATTGTAAATCTTCCTAGAATCCATGACACATTTTCCTACTTTTTTAATAAAAAAGTAAAATACAGGAGCATAATATAAAGCAATAAAGTCTATTTTTTTTTTTTAAGTAGCCTTCTATGAAAGGGGAGCTCATTGAGCAATTCAATTACTTTTCAGACACAAAAGAAACCTCTAAACCTCTAAGCATTTTTTGCAAGTGCTTTCCTCCTTGGAAGATTCTAGGAGCTGCAAGTCATACCTTAATCCATGTTTCCTTCCTTTCCTAGGTTTACCTTTTTATCCTTTCCAGCAGAGTGGAAGTTGCAGAGGACTTTCAAGTCATTTGGCAGCCTTGAGCCTCCTTAGAGAGCCGCTGACATGCACACAGCCTTTGGCTTTCAGCAAAGAACCTGCCAGATTTTCCTGGCCTTCTCTTCTTATCAAGGTTGCAAGGTCTGGGTTTGGTTAGTCAGGAGAAGGGGAATTTCCTGACTATTCCTTTGATCATGTGATTTTTATGAAAGCGAGCACACCTGATAGCTCATGAGACATCTAGGTCCCTGTTTTCACAAATTGGTGATTGGGCAAGACGCCTTCACCAGAATTTTGTTTTTAGAAAACCAAACTGCAAAGCCACCATCTTTTCTTTCTGCACATCTGCACATGATAAATTATTTCTATTCTCTTTAATCCATTTTTTATTATTCTTCAAAAGTTTCTCATGCTTTTTCTCCCCAGTGTTGCTGAAAATAAATCCCTGCCAAAACCCAGCTCTGTTGTCGGGAGGCCAGTATCACGTAGCATGGTCATTTCTGTGAGTTAATAAATTAGTATGTTAGCAAAGGTGATTTGAAATTAGATAACAGCCCAAACTTAAAAAATATATGTTTAGTTAATGAAGTCCATTAACTAAAAAAAATGTATCGCCACCAATATCTTAACTCATTTTGTGCTTCTGGGCTTTAGTGCTGCTGACTGTGAGGGCTTCAGGGGAGGGGCTTGAACGTCTGGTTTTCTGCTTGTGCCAACCGTGAGTGTATCAGCAACAGGCCCATTTAGGTTCCTCAGATAACCTTCCACCTGGAGCTAATAGATTCTTATTTCATTTCCATGCTGGTGGTTATTACAGTAAAGGCTGCAGTAAATTCTCTGCTCTCCTGGAGTCAGTTTTTTACTCTCAAGTACCCTGAGGAATTAAGTGGCTGTGTGTAATTTTTCCCCATTATGGAGAAAGTTCTCAAATTGCATTACAAATAAGTAATATTGAATGCTGATACCAAAGCCTTCTCCAGTCACTCTCCAAGCCTTAATTAATTAGACCACACAACCACTCTGTCACTTTGTGTCTTAGTCCATTTGGGCTGCTATAACAAAATACTTCAACTGGGTGACTTATAAACAACAGATATTCATTTCCTGAAGTTTTGGAGGCTGAGAAGCCCAAGATCAAGGCGCCAGCAGATTTGGTGTTGGGTGAGGGTATGTTCCTTATAGATGATGTCTTCTACCTGTGTCCTCAAGTGGTGGAAGGGACAAACTCCCTTGGGTCTCTTTTATGAGGACTCCAATCACATCCATGAGGGTTCAACCCTCACGATTCAATCACCTCCAGACAGAGCCCACCTTTTAATACTATTAAGACTGGATTATTCCCTTAGCCTTGACCCCTTTCATGGGTGGGAACTGGAGTGGCTCATTTCACTCAGCCCACTGCTGGCCACTCCTCGAGAGAGGGAGTGTGTGAGCAAGCAAGTGCGGGAACTGGAGCGAATGAACGTTGGAACCAGCTGGTCACTCCTCTCTGGCTGGAGCAGGCTCTGTGTGGGCCCCACAGCAATGTCAAATCCCCTGTCCTCTCAGCACTCAGGTTTTGTTTTGTATTTTTTTTTAAGTTATTTATTTATTTTTTGCTCTTGTTGTCCAGGCTGGAGTGCAATGGCATGATCTTAGCTCACTGCAGCCTTTGCCTCCTGGGTTCAAGCAATTCTCCTGCCTCAGCCTCCTGAGTAGCTGGGATTACAGGTACACATAACCATGCCAGGCTAATTGTTTGCATTTTTTTGTAGAGACAGGGTTTCACCATGTTGGCCAGGCTGGTCTTGAACTCCTGACCTCAGGTGATCCACCTGCCTCAGCTTCCCAAAGTGCTGGGATTACAGGTGTGAGCCACCAGGCCCAGTCTACAGCACCCAGGTTCTTGTCCTGTGTCCAGGAAGAATCAGGTCACACGAACAAATTGAAGGGTAGTGTACGTGGAGGATTTTATTGGGCGATGGAAGTGGAAATGGCTGTCAGTGGAATGGAGAGTTGGAAAGGGGATGGTGCAGGAAGAAGGTGATTTTTCCCTGATACTGTCCCATCTGAAGTTAACCACATCTTTCTGTAGTCTCCAATGGTCAGTTGCTTCCCTGCTTGCTGCTCAGCTGCTTGTATGCCCAATGCTCAACCGCTTGTATGGCTCTGCCAGCTGAAGTCTTTTTACGGGCATAGGATAGGGGCAGGGAAGTTCAAAAAAGCAATATTTGGGCAGAAAAACGGGGTCAGCTGTGTTCATCTAGGGCAGCAGTTCCAGGCTTAAGGGTGGGGTTTAGCTGGGAGCCCAGCCATACTGTATCACTGTCACACGGGGTGCTAGGTTTCAACATATGAAATGAGGCTGGGAGACACAAACATTCAGACCACCGCACCTTGGTCAATGTACCACCCTCATTTTAGTGAGTCGGTCCTGATTATTTAAAAGTTGAGGATGGTTCATTTGGGTGGAATGAGATCAATAATGCAATGTATTTTCAATGTGGTTAGAGAAGTGAAATGTTCAGCTTTTTTATATAAAAGGCTAGATGGTAAAATATTTGGGAGAATTTAATTCTTCTCCAGGGACCACTGCCGACATGGTATAAGACATCTGATTAAGCAGAGTGACTGGCAGGTTTGCCTGTACTGTAACATGGCAACCCTTGCTTCCAGTAAAACGAGCTACAGCAGTTTCTACAGCAGAGACGCCATTTTTCCCCCTAGAAAATCAGTCTGTCCTTATGTCTAGAGCAACATTCTCTGGATTCCATACAACAATCATCCTCAAACTTTAGTGTGCAAATACATTTTCTGGAAAAGTTTCTATAAATCTAGATTCTGAGACTCCACCCACAGAGATTCTATTGAGGCAGTCCAGGTTTGAGTTCAGGAATTTGCATATTTTTTCAACTAATTTCCAGGTAAATCTAATACAAATTATCCCAGAAATGTTGCTGAAACTAAGCAAATGTGACTGTAGCTTGGAAAGTTTTTGGCAGAGATCTCCAGTCTTCTGTCTTTCTGATGAAGAACTAGAGCATTTATCCTGTGGTACATCTGATTTTGATCAGCACTGCCTACCAGCAGGTCTGTTCAAATGAATTAACTACAAAATGTTCCCTCAGGTCACCTAAGCAAATTGATCTGCTAGATGGAGTTGTTTAGTACTTTGGAAAATGTCTGCCATAAACAGCAATTTCGGTTTAGCAGAAACGATATTAGGTTATTCTTTGTCCTCAATTCACTAAGCATAAAGATTTAGGCTCAGACCTGACAACACATCAGCTGGCTAGTTGATGATAGCCATGGATAGTTGTAACTCCAGATGCTATGCTTGGAGCTTGCAGTCTGGCTGGTGGCATAGAAGATGCATATTTGAAAAAGACATAAGGGACATTTCAAAAAAAATGTAAATGCAAAAGAGTGCATGTCCCACAAAACATACAGACAGATTTTGGTCTGAAACACCCCTTCTGACTTTCCTTTAGCAGAGACTCACATGGAAAGCTATAATGGAACAAAATGGCAGATCAAATCTGAGTTATTCTTGTTGGCACTGCTGTGGCATGCATACAGTGTCCCCCCCTTATCCACAGGAGATACTTCCAAGACTCCCAGTGGAGGCCTGAAACCACAGAGAGTACCAAACCTATAAAGACTGTGCTTTTTTCTAAGCGTACATACCTATGGCAAAGTTTAATTTATAAATTAGGCACAGTAAGAGATTAACAGTAATAACTAGTAATAAAATAAAACAATTATAACAATATACTGTAATAACAGTTAATGAATGTGGCCCCCCCTCTCTCCCTCTCTCTAATTATCTTACTCTACTGGACTCACCAATTTTTGGATAGTAGTTGACCATGAGTAACTGCAACTGTAGAAAGCAAAACCTTGAATAAGGGGGGACCACTGTACTTATTGTGCATACCTAGACTAAATGTTTCCAGCAAATTTGAATGTGAAAACATCCAAAGTGATGCTAGCGGTACTTCTATCATTAAATGTGTGTTTGTGGGATGGGGATAGGGGCCTTGCCTATTCTTTCTGTGTATCACAAACAAGCCTTGCTTAATTCATGTTGAATATATGTTTTTTTCTGTAAACAGAGATTAGATTCTAAAGCTTGCTTGTTTTGTTGGTTTGAGTAGCATTATTAGTTTTAAAAGAGAACCAGTGAGTATAAAAAGTAGCCTGGTCAGTATGCATATACACCAAGTATCTAAATCTCTTTCATGGAGATATATGAGATTGATATTGTTTTGTTTATTCTTCTGTATACGTTTATTGGAATCCTCTATTTCAGCATTCAAAAATGTTTTCTACATGACATGTTACACAGCAATCAACCCCAAACTTTTTAAAAAATCAAAGATGACTTGGTAAATTATAATAAATTCTATTTTGCAGAATAAAATTGTTTGGCTGATTAGTTAGAAACTGCAGGTTTCTTATTTTTGCAATTTCTTGAAATGTTCCATTGCATTCAATCAACTGTAGAATCACTTTAAGTATCAATCTTAGAATTATCTCTCAGGTCCTCCTTACTTCTCTGAATCTAGACTGTTTTTTTTTTAAAGCCTCCAAGAAAGGTAAGCTTGGATTATGTCATAAGTAAAGAAAGCCCTAGCTGATGTGCCAGAGAGGAGCTTTGAGTGGGCAAGAATTGCCTCCTTCTGCCACATTCATCTTGTGGGTCTTTCTTCCATGATGCACACAACATAGCCACTGTGGGGAAAGGAATCCTTCACCATGGTAGGTCTTCCTCTCTCACGTTTTTCCAGGCCTCTACCAGCTCTGAACCCATCTCCTTGGCTGAACAGGCACTTACCATTCCCCAAACACTCCTGGGTGCTTCTTCACACTTCTAGCCACAGTTCATGACTCCCTTCACATAAATATCTTCCTCCTTTTCACCTCACATGCTGACTTGTCATTCAAATATGGTGCAAAAGTCATGAATTTGGTGAAGCTATCATCAAGCCTTCCCATGGTCTTTTTTCCTGGGTCTCACTCTGCCCAGACTGTCCCAGCACCTGTGACAGTTTGTACAGAGCTGCATCTCTTTTCTTGACATCCCGCTAGATCATAAGTCCCTTTAAAGAAAAGACGATTGGGGCCAGGCAGAGTGCCTCATGCCCATAATCCCAGCACTTTGGGAGGCCGAGGCTGGTGGATCGCCTTAGGTCAGGAATTTGAGACCAGCCTTGCCGACGTGGCGAAACCCCGTCTCTACTAAAAATACAAAAATTAGCTGGGCATGGTGGTGGGCACCTGTAATCCCGGCTACTCAGGAGGCTGAGACAGGAGAATCGTTTGAACCCTGGAGCCCAGCTCACTACTGAGATGGCGCCATTGTACTCCAGCCTGGGCAACAAGAGTGAAACTCCATCTAAAAAACAAACAAACAAACAAAAAGAAAAGACAATTGGAGTCACCTTTGTATCTCCAGCACCAAGCATTTTCCGGTGCTCAATAGATGAGGGCTACACATTTGATGAATACATGAATGAGTGAATTGGAGGTGAGGTATGTGTATGGAAGGTCATGCACGTCTCCTACAGACCAGAAGGAACAACATAATGTGATTTAATCATCTTGGATTATTTTTTATGAACATCGGTTGTGTACCAGGATAGAAAACTCTACTTTCAGTTACACTGTGTAGTGGCCTAGTGGGATTGCACAGTAGGCTCCTATTAAAGGTAGGCAAATTAAGGTGGGAAGACAGGATCATATCAAACTACTAGACACCTTTGCCACAGACCATAAAGCCAAGTGCCATACAGTACTTCCTATGGTTTTTCTACATTTTGAATTTCTGTACTGTTGTGGTTTGCACATAGTAAATTCTTAGTACATATTGTTGTAGGACAAATGAGTAAATAAATGAATAAGTAAAAAGAATTGATTCCATTTTTAAAACTTGGGCACTCATATTATTTTGATAACGTTTTAATTAAATTAAGATTCCTTATTTACTTGTATCTTTCAAAGGACCCATTCAATGTATAGTCTTCGTGGTTCTTTTTCTTTCTTTTTTTTTTGTTTGTTTGTTTTTTGGGACGGAGTCTCTCTCTGTCACCCAAGCTGGAGTGCAGTGCACAGTCTCAGCTCATGGCAAACTCCGCTTCTCAGGTTCACGCCATTCTCCTGCCTCAACCTCCCGAGTAGCTGGGACTACGGGCACCCACCACCACACCTGGGGTTTCTTAATTGATGGTGCTGATGTTGATATGAGAGCTTCCTCTATTGGCTCACCCCAAATGTTTCTTGGTATTTCCCATTTTCATCCCCCTAGGAATAGTGGTGGAAGCTATTTTTTTCATTTTACTTTTAATGTTAGGCAGAAAGCAGAGATGTGAGTTGAATAGCACATTTTTTATTCCTGCACCTCAGGGGGAGGAGGATAGAAGGGAATGTGTTTATGAATGTAATATAGTGTGGATTAAGGTATGAGGAGCTTTTTTATCATGGATAGTCTCATTACAGATGTTGCCAGCACCTGTTGAGGATAAACTGAATTAGAAAAGTGTCTCCTCAACCCACCCCATTTGGGGCTTCTTTTTGCTTTACGATTCTAAGCCCTGTCTCTCAAGGGTTTCTCCTTCAGAGTTAAGCTTTGCTCTTTGTTGAAACTTGGCAAACAAAATCTCAGCTTGGGAACAGTCTCTTCTTTCTGCAGCCACATCTCCCCCACCCTCTGTTTATTAATTTCTTCCCAGAACTGCCCAACTGCATTTAATTGGGTACACATTTTGCAAAACGAAAAATATGGCAATTAAACCTTAATCCTCCTCCTTTATTTTAGGCTGCTTCCAACTACACAAATGTTTTGATGACTTCCTCCACTAACCCTTTAAAAGAGAAAGAAACTTTCAACTAAGTGGTGATATCCCAGATACTTGGGCATAAATTTTTCTTTGCAAGTTCAGAGTTGAGAGTTGGTCAAATCCTATCCCTGGTGTCATGCAAAAGTCTTTTTCTTTCTTTCTTTTTTTAGGGATGAAAATCCAGATTGACGTGGTTAAGCAGCTTCCAAGAATGTTCAGACCTTGCTTCCAAGTACAGTTCTGCTGCCCAGAGTCCGCACACTCCACATGCAAGCCCAGGCAGCGGGCCAGAAGGTCTTCTTGTCTCTCCTGGGTCTCTACAGCATCCACTCTTAGGGAGCCGATGGTGCGGCATTGCCTCCTCTGAGGGCATGTTACTGGGGAGCTGCCATAGTGCACAGCCTCTGGCTGAAATTCCACCATCTGGAAGGTCTTACAGCAGAGATAGTGCCTCCCCAACACACCTCAGTGCATCTATGCCCCGGGCTGCCTGTCTCCCCTTGTCTGAGTTCCTCTCCTGAGCAGTTGGCTCCCTCACTCCCAGCGGTGACCGCTACTCTCAGCCACTGTGAAATTTTGTGGACTCAGTGGAGGATCTCTAAGTGGTGTGAACCTGATGCCTTCTCCAGACTGCAGTGCCTTGGGAGGATCACACTGGGACCTCCTCCTCCTCCCCACCTTGATCTTCAGTGGTGCCATTCTTCACTCAGTCTTCATCTACCGTGTGAATCAGCTGATGAACCTAGATTAAAATAAACATGATTGAACCTGGAAGGCAGAGGTTGCAGTTTCTAGGAAAGACGTGTTAAATAGGAACTCAAAAACAGAAGTGATGTCTTGGGCAGCCATGAGAAGGTGGATTGCCACATCCAACCTCTAGAAGCAAGCTTTTAGGGTAAAAAAGGTGCAGCTGGCCATGTCTCAGGATTTCCTATGAAACTCATGACCACTGGGGAGGTTAGATAAGCATCTTTGAGAGGGGTTATCCATGCTACAGGCATTGTTTCTTGATGAGGGCTTATCTAGGCTGTGGGTGTTGTTTAAAGGCCTTGCTGGAGAACACACTGGTTTGCAGGAGTCAAACATTGGTCATCATGGAGGTGATTTCCCTCCAAGATGGCATCACTGTTGCCATGCCACAGGATATTTTCCTACACAATGAACTCTTTGCTCTTTCCCTTCTTTCATTCCTTTCTTCCTGCTTCACTGGAAGAGGCATCTTGATCTTGGCTCCTTCAGCTTCCCAAGGATTTCATTCCATTGTCTATATTTCAACGACTTCTTCTTTCGTCTCTGTGTTGATAGATATTTTCTCCATTGCCCTCATGTGCTTTCTCTTTCCTTCCTTGCCTAACCACAGTTCTTGGAAACAGTCTCTGTTCACTGGCTTCACGCTGTCACTGACCATTCAATATTCAGCTCACTGGCCCTCCAGCTTCTCCAGCACCCCACGACTCCACTGAAATATGTTCTCAACAAAGTCATCAGTAATATTTGAGTTGCTAAACCCAGTAGTATTTTATTTAATGTTTTTAAGTCATGACTGGATGTCTCCTGTGTGCTCCTTTAAATCTCTTCTCTCTACACCATGCTTTGTGTGCAGCAAAGCTGAACTCCACCAGTTGCATCAGTGGCATCCTTGTCCTCCAGCTGCCAGTGAATTTGGCCAATGGAAAGTCCTAGAGATGATAGGAAAGAGAAAGAAGCATCAGAGATGGGCAGTTATTTTCCCCCCAGTGGACATACTAAGGGTAGGCTGCCTGCTACTCTTGACAGAAGTCACAGCTACTGTTAGGGTATCCTTTCTAATCAGTTCTCTCTCTCTCACTCTTTCTCTTTCTCTTCCTCCCTCTCCTTCCCTCCCTCCCTCATTTTCTTCGGGTTCCAGTATTTCCTTCCTTCCTTCTTCTCTTCCTTTCTTTCTCTTTCTTTCTCTCTTTCTCTCTTTCTCTCTTTCTCTCTTTCTCTCTTTCTCTCTTTCTCTCTCTCTCTCTTTCTTTCTTTCTTTCTTTCTTTCTTTCTTTCTTTCTTTCTTTCTTTCTTTCTTTCTTTCTTTCCTTCTTTCTTTCTTTTCCAGACAGGGCTTACTCTGTCACCCAAGCTGGAGTGCAGTGGCAGGATCTCACTGAAGCCTCTACCTCCTGGGTTCAAGTGATCCTCCGACATCAGCCTCCTAAGTAGCTGGGATTACAAGCGTGCACCCCCACACCTGGCTATTGTTCTATTTTTAGTGGAGATGAGGTTTCACCATGTTGCCCAGGCTGGTCTTGAACTCCTGACCTCAGGTGATCCTCCCACCTTGGCCTCCCAAAATGCTGGAATTACAGGAATGAACCACTGCTTCTGGCCCTAGCATATACTTTCTCCTCTCAGCCATCCAGGCCAACAGGTGCTAACCTCACTCTCTACCCTCCACTGTTACCTGCCACTGTGTAGCACATTATTATCTTTAACACTCTGGATTGCAGGAGTCAAATAGCCTACACCTGACCACACCTTTGTAAATAGTCCCTTTACTAAACTCTCTTCAAATTTCTCAGTTTCGGGGATGCCATCTCTTTCTTGTTGGGACCATTACCTATGTAAGGTAATTTAACACTGCCAGCCTCTCAATCTCTCCCTGGTCTTATAATACAGTCTCTTGTTCTCCTAATTCTCTAGCTCTGCCTGTCAGTGCCCTGGGACAGCGGCAAAGTGAGAGCTTAAAGAAGTGGGTTCCGGAGTCAGGCTGCAGGGATGGCTCTGCCGCTGACCAGCTATGCAACCTTGAGGCATTCACCAAACCTCTCTATACCTCAGTCTCTTCATCTGTAAATAGCGGATACAGTGCTTCCCTATCTCAGAGTGTTGTAATAAAGATGAAATGGGTTAAAGCAAGCCTGTCTAAACCCTGGCTTGTGGGCCATTTGTGTCCCAGGATGGCTTTGAATGCAGCCCATCACAAATTCATAAACTTTCTTAAAACATTATGAGATTTTTTAAGTGATATTCCTTTTTGTTTTTAATCAGCTATTGTCAGTGTTAATGTATTTTATGTGAGGCTTAAGACAATTCTTCTTCTTCCAGTGTGCCCCAGGGAAGCCAAAAGATTGGACACCTCTGGGTTAAAACATGGGATGCCCTTAGAATAGTGCCTGGCACACAGTATACAAGCCATAAATGCTGGGCAATGTCATTATTGATTGGTTGTGTCCTTATCATTGTTGATTCTCTCCTCTCTTCCACCCATCTCCTAATTGTTGATGCTCCCCAAGTTTCTACCTGTAAACACTCTTCTGCTCACTATTTTAAAGGATCACTGGAATGATCTGAAGCTATTATTATGATAGCTAATATGTATTGCACTTTTTCTAGGTAACAGGCATTATACTATATGCCAAGTTAATGCATAACCCTCATATAGGTGGTGTGTTGGGCATGTATCTCTCTGGGCCTCAGTTTCCTCCTCTATAATGTGAGAATAACACTAGTACCTAGCTGATAAAGGCTTTTTTAAATGAATTTGATAACTCAATACAAAAAGCCCTGTACCAGTATGGACAGGCACCGTGGCTCATGCCTGTAATCCCAGCACTTTGGGAGGCTATGCTGGGCGGATTACTTGAGGTCAGGAGTTCCAGACCAGCCTGGCCAACATGGTGAAACCCCATCTCTACTAAAAATACACAAATTAGCCAGGTGTGGTGGTGCATGCCTGTAATCCCAGCTACTCAGGAGGCTGGGGCAGGAGAATTGCTTAAACCCGGGAGGCAGAGGTTGCAGTGAGTTGAGATCGTGCCACTGTGCTCCAGCCTGGGCAACAGAGTGAGACTCTGTCTCAAAAAAACAAACAAAAAAAGAAAGGCAGTAGTATTTTCCCCAAGTTATATAGAAGAAGCGATAATGCACTTGGAGGTAAAGTCACTTCCCAAAGTCACAGAACAGGACAAAGCCATCATTCAAGTCCTTCCTGGCTTACTCCAGGCTCACATCAGCACAAAGGAATAACTTAGTAGAGTCTGCTTCCCAAAGGCAGGAAAAACACCAAGGCATAGTAAATATGTGAGCATATAAAGCCAGCGCCACGATTTCTTCAACATGCTAATAAAATCATTTTCACAGGCCTAATTGTTGAGTGCCTGAGCATCAACCAGACATATCTGCTCTGTTCACACAGGCAGGAAATCAAACTGGGCAGCATTTGACAGACAGCAAGACTGTTTCATCCTTTACAAAACCCAGGGAAATGAGAGAAAAAAAAAAATCAGTGGATACTCCTCAAGCATCCCTCTCCCCTTTGGGCAGGAGGTTCACAGTAACTTCAAAGGGAGTGTCTGCTGAACTGGAGTTAAGGAAAACGGTACCCAGAAGAGTTGGGCTTGAAGAGCATAAAGAATGACAAGGCATGGAGTCTGGGAAATTGGCTTGAATAATCTGCAGTGCTTTTTAGCAATATACATGATTAAGTTTTCCGTGTAAAGTGTGATTTTCTTTTATCTCACAAGTGTCTCCTTAAACAATGTTTTTAATTAGGACTCTTGTTTTCTTTTACTTCTTTATTAGGGAAGCTTCACACTTAGCCTGACGTTAGAATGTTCTTAGAAATAAACAGTTTCCATAAAAGCAAAATTTCTTCATAAGATCATTACTATTATGTTGTGTGGGAAATGGAATAGCACCTCTGGGAATCCAATGCCGTCAAGAGTCAATTTCAGTAATATGTGACATTCTCCAGCAAGATCCACACTGTCTCTATTCTCTGATGCTTCTCAGGAAACCGGAGGGGAGGATCAACCCCTTGCCACTGATTAAAATCAAAGGCATTTTCTTACGTGAATAAATAAATTATCTCTTAAAAACGGAGCCCATTTTTAACATCGGAATCCCCTGGTGCTTGTTGGTTGAACCCTGTGGAAAAAATTCACCATCACAGCGTAGGGAGCAACTGCTGCAGAGTGAAAACCACTCCTATTCTTTAAAATGTGATTTCAGCTTTTCTTTTTCTTCTTGCCTTCATTTGAGGATTGAGAAGAATGAGGAAAGAATCTGTCAAGATGAGATTCTTTCTCTAGTGCACAGAATTTCAAATCTCTCTAGTACTTGTAGAATTTCTCAGCTCACAGCTTTGCTGAAGACTGACCTTCAAGAAACCCATGACTCGAAGGATGGCCCAGCAAGGCTGGGGCCCCTCCTGTTGCTCAGGCAGCCCCCTTCCCCACCTCCCTCAATGACTCATGTGTAATATAACATCTTAGTGTGAATGTAAGCATTTTAATATGAAAAGGATTGATTTTTGCCACTGACATGGGATTCTAATGATTGGAAACAATATATTGATTTCTTTTTTAATTAAAGCCATCTTCCCACTCATAATGGAAGGTCTTGCCCTTTGTGAAATTTATATCCATAGTCCTTGGGTGATGCCTGCAATTACAGCTCCCAGTGGCTAACACTACATTTGGGAAGGAGAAAGGACTAATAGGAGAGAAATTATTCTCTCTGTCTTCTTGGTAACGGGCTTTTAGTGTTGGTCAAAGGTGGCTGATGGAAGCGTGGATTAATGTTGAAGTGCGCCCCACAGCACAGGCACAGACGGACAAATTCCCCAGGGCTTCAAGGCTGCTCCTAATTCATGCTCTCAGAATTCCCTTTATCCTTCTCTTGCTCCTTAAAGCATCCAGAAGAGGCCAATAAAGACACCACACTTTGAGAAAATGGTTTAAATTTAGTCCCGTTTGGTCAAAGTGTCTCTTCTCATCACTGATGTCATTCAAGAACTATGACTGGGATCTTGTCCCAGGTCCTACAGCTCAGAGGTCAGTTCTACCCAGCTTGGCTTAAAGCAAATCATGAAATAGGTAACTGGTGAAGATTTGTTTGGGTTTCCATGTTATTGCTCCACCCCTCTCATCACCACCTCATACACACATGATTCAGCATCACAGCTCTTTGAGACCTTCCCAGGACATTCGAGATGATCTGAGTCTGGGCCTTTGTCTTGAGAGAGTCCAGTGAAGACACTGAGGTCAGAGATGTTGAGTCACACATCCAAAGCCAGGCCAGGGCTGGTTCTCTTATCCCCAGTGCCATGTTCTCTTTCCTGTACCATATTCCTTCAAGTCCCAAATACAACAGGTTTTTGCCAAATTCTCTTGGTGACTTACATTTCAGTCTATGGCAGTCTTTCATATGGATCCTAGCATGGACCTCGACTCCCTCCTTCATCTCTAGTTTATTCCTTCCATCATCCGGTTTCACTTCCCTCTCTCCTCCCCAACCTCCCATCACTGAAGATTCAGCATCCAGGATTCCTCCTTCTGATCCCATCACCTCCTCAGTGTCCCACTGAGACTTCCTCTCCTCCTCACACCCTCTTGCTCCTCTCTGTTTCCTTCTACCTCTATCCATACTAAGGTGTAAGTGACATATAAGGAAGGGCATATGGAGTCAGGAGACTGGGTTCTGATCCTGACTTTGACACATACTAGCTGCTAGGGACTAAACTGTGTCCCTCTGCAAACTCTGTATGTAGAAGCCTAAACCCCCATTGTGACTTTATTTGGGTATAGGGCATTTAGGAAGGTAATTATGGTTAAATTACCTTCCATAAGGGTGAGACCCTAATTTATAGAAATGGTGAATTTATAAAAAGAGGAAGAGACACCAGAGATCTCTCTCTCCCTCTTTCTCTCTCAATGTACACAAATAGAAGAAAGGTCATCACAAGAAGGTGGCTTTCTGCAGCCCAAAGAGAGAGCCCTCATCTAACACTAACCCTGCTGGTGCCTTGATCTGGGACTTCCAGTCTTCAGAACTGAAAGAAAATAAGTTTCTGTTATTTAAGCCACAGAAGCTGCAGCATTTTTGTTGAGGCAGCCTGGGCTGCCTTTTGTTTTTTTACTTTTCTGAGTATTAGATTTCTTATCAGCAAAAAGGAATCAAATGTACTTGCCTCATAGGTTGTTGTGGAGATTGGCTAAAATAATGATTGTGAAAATGTATGTAAACTAAGAAAGAAACCCAAACATGAAAATTATTTTGAATAGTCCCCTTTAGCCTTGCCAACTAATTTGAGCATTCTAGGCCAGCACAAATAGCTCACAGTTGTGGATCAGCATTTATCCCTCCTGAGTGACATATCTGCCTCCTGGCAGTATCTTCTTAAGGTAAATAACCGCCCAGTGGATGACCCTAGTGGAGGCATTGTAGGCACCAATGTGGACTTGAGGAGGAGACTGCTTCCTCCTCAAGTCAAGACGTGCGACCTTTCTAACCTCTCTAGAAAGCCCCACCTGCGAGCACTCTCACTCTGCCATGCTTAAGGCAGACATTTGACTTAAGGGAAACAAAAAGGGGAAAAGTCATAATATGGTTTGGATGTTTGTCTCCTCCAAATCTCATGTTGAAATTTGATCCCGTGTTGGAGGTGGGCCCTGGTGGGAGGTGTTTCGGTCATGGGGGTAGATCCCTCGTGAGTGACTTAGTGCCATCCTCACAGTGATGAATGAGCTCTTGCCCTATTAGTTCCTGCATGAAGTGATTGTTAACAAGACGGGCACCTTCCTCCACTCTCTCTTACTTCCCACCATGTGATCACTACACACCTGCTCCTCTTCACCTTCTACCATGGGTGGAGCTTCCTAAAGCCTTTGCCAGAAGCAGACGTTGGTACCATGTTTTTTGTGCAGCCTGTAGAACCATGAGCCAAATAAGCCTCTGCTTCTTATACATGACCCAGCCTCAGGTATTCCATTGCAGAAACACAAAAGGACTAAGGACTAAGACAAGGCCTTAAGCTGAAATTCACATTCCAGAAAACAGGAGGGCTTCCTTAAAATAGAAGTGTAGCCACTGTAAAGAGCAAAGGCAGGGGCTCAGCCACACAACCCTCCAGATCTGGGGCCAGGTGTCTTCTTCATCTCCAAGCTTAGCAACTGCAGGGGGCTGACAATGGAGTTTCTCAGTCTGATTTGTTGCCTCAAACACAGACTTTGAACTAGCCAAGAACATGACCGAGCCACCAACAGGCCCTTAGAATATCAGAAATACATCTGAGAATTAATCACTTGTCAGATATTCTTTCCTTGGAATGGCCGGGCTTGTTATGTTGTATCTGTACCTGGTTTGGTATGAGATATGGGTAGAGACAGCACTGGGTCTTTGGCAAAAACCAAGGATACACCAAGCTGCTGATTGCCTTTCATGTAAGGCAGGCTCCAAACCTCTGCATGAAGAGAGGGGAAGGAAAAGCAGTGAGTGAGGTGAGCAAGCTGCCCTCTCTGGCTTTTCAGCGGCTCAGGTCAACTCTGGAAGCTTCCTGGAAATGAGCTCCCCAATCCCTCACTCACAGGACCCCCAGGTGAACAGTTGAGCCAATGAGGGTCTTCAGAGATTAAATTGGTTAAGTTCACAGGTTAATTTGTGATGGTGGCAAACTTGCCATTCAGGACCACTCGGCAGGTAGTGGACACTTTCTAGGAGGCAGGCTCTGTCTATCCCTGCTGTCCACTGTTCACACTATCCTCCCATAAATTCATTTTATGTCCAGTGTGCAAATTCCCTAGCAAATCACACCCCAGTTCCACTCCTCGTGGCTACAAAAGCATCAAAACCCTATGGTTTCTTCCTCTTTACTATTCCTGTATCTCCGAGTGTCTTGCTGACTGAGACATGTATTTTTTGCTGACAGAAACATGTTTTACCTAATTTTACTTATTCAATACATTCTATTTCTACTAGCAAAGCACATGAACCACAACAGGAACTCTAAGGACACAGACAGAATCTCTTTCAAAGCACACTTTCCATTCATATTGTTTTACCAATTGTATTTCCCTACTTTGGAAAATTTTCCTTCAGATCTTCAGATTAACGGTCTCCTCCCCACCTACCATGCTACCTGTGCCTTTGTGCACTTCTTATCTGTTTATGAAAGCGCTCACTTCAGTGTTTTATCTACATTCTTCCCTCTTCTCAACAGTTGCCGTCATTGCAAATGGTGGGTTCACACTCTCACCCAGAGTTAGAACGTCTGTGTATTTTCTCACTGTTGTTGGGTGATCTCTTAAAATGCCAAGAAATCATCTCTGGACTTGCAGACACAGAACAATTGAAGATATCTGTTCACAACGGCCAATGGGACATTTTAGTAAGAGGTGAAATGTGTTTCCTCTGTTATCTACCGAAGGCAGTTCATCTTGGGAGCAGATGTGGTCAAGCGGTCGGGGAGACAACCGGCAACCCAGCAGGAACCTAATAATGGGGTAAAACGGTTCTCTGCCTTCCATCTTCCCCAACCACGTGGGAGACCCATGGCGTCAATTGCAAGTGAGTCATGTGACCTGAATATCAGCAAGATTGGTTTAAAATGAAATTTTATGGTAAGATTTGTTTTACATCAGAATGTAGTGAATTTGGATTCATTTTCAAAGGGAAGTCTTAGAATTATTCTGGGTTTTAAACTGATAGGCAAATCCCCTGTGAGAGTTTGAAGTTCCCTTGAAACATTGCCAGATCTCACACAAGATAGAGTGGTAATAGACTCACAGGAAGCAGTGGCTAATGTTTCTTACAAGTGTTAAAAAAACAACTCACGTTATCACTTTCTTTCAATGCACCATGATGCTTTGTGCAGTGCTTGGGTCCCGCCGATCTGTACTTGGCTTGACAGGCACCCACGTTTTGATGTAATAATTATAGGCGAATATGGAGAAACCAGACAATTGTTCCAGAATTGAGAGTAATTTTTTTAAAACTTGGTTACTGTTTTGAAAATTGTATGTAATGAGAAATTTGGATTCTGATCCATCTTCATTCAAAAAAGTGCTCATGCAAAGACACAACGTATAGTTTGCAAAGGGTTACAATTGAAATGTGATTTGTGTACTACAGGAGTCCAGCAAAGGGGTGAAGGTCCGTAATCATGTGATGGAGGCTGTTTTTGTACCTTCTGATCACGGTGACCTCGATGGAAAGTTAGACACTTCTGAAGGCCATCTTTTCGTGTCTACTCTGTCCCTGCTAAAGGCAGACAGGGGATAAGTAATCCGTGGATGTCTAATTCAAGCCTCTACCAGTGAGTATTCTCGCATATCTGAAAATGGTGTATGGCAGTGGTTTGAAACAGTCACTTGGGTGGGCGACTTCATCCATGGGTGGTGACATACATATCTGGCCAAACAAGAAAAATCTGGAGTACTGTGCTTTGAAAGGGATATCCCTTTGATTAGGTTTTCAAACTACTGAGGCCATGTCTTGGTTAAATTCATGACTCTCTTCCTAATAGCACCTTGAGTTTATGAATTAGGAATGGTGTTACTAGGGGTCAGTGTTTGATCATCTCTGATTGTGGGAAAAACTCATTTCTCTGTGAATGGACTAAAAGAGGCAAACAAAAAGTGTCAGTTGAAGGAGAAAAATGGTTCTGTGTTTGGGGCATGTTTTCTGAGGCTTTCAGAACGCGTTAAAACATATTTTGTAATCTCTGCCAGAGCCTTGTCCTCCTAGTATAGGGAGGAGATTTCAGTGAATAACACACTGATGGTTTGAAGTTCTGGGTTCTAATCCTTGCATTAGATATGAGGTACTCAGTTTCCTAATACAAAAACGTCAAACTTGAATTAGATTGTCACAGTTCAAATAGATGGATGGATAGATGGATAGATAGATAGATAGATAGATAGATAGATAGATGGATAGATTTTTCTATCATTGGTAAGAATGAAGGAGGCATGCTTTGAAAGTTGCTCAATCTTTCTGAACTCCCAAATCCACGATGAATCTCTTGCTTAGAAATATTGAAGGGAGTGAGCAGCTGAGTCTTTTATTTTGGCTGAAACAAGCCTTGAAAGAGAAGGATACTTGGGAAAAGGAACAACACCATGGGATCTGGGGCTTTATTTCTGTGTTGAGCGTTTTTGTATTCTAGTCATTCTAAAATTAGCTTTCTCTCAAAAGGTGGTTTCTTAAAGAAGGCATCTTATTTGAATGTGGGATGACACTGGATAACAATTTAGTGATCAAAATTTGGCAGTGGTTCCTCTTCAGCTTCTGGCGGGCTGATATTCAAGTGAGAGCCACCCCCATCTGCTGTGCTGAGTAACAGGAACACAGGCAAGAAACTAGTAAAAACCTCCCCACGTAGGCAAAACCACTATGGGCTCACCTACCCTCTATATATATATGGAGAATGTAGCTACAGAGTTCCAAAAAGAGGAAGAATGGCAAGTTCCTGGCATGTGTGTCATTTCAACTGGCACTTCTTCTGCAAAAAGATTCCAAGAATCTTAGAAAGCAATGGGCTTGGAAACTCCATTTTCTCACTTCTCTTTTCAGTGTGATCAGTAAATTCAAATATGTAAAAGCGACACGTTTGGAAGGATGTCGTACTCATGTAACCAGTGTAGTCTAGGCTAATGTTGTTCACAGCTCAGAAGTAGACACTATTCTTGCCTGGTAGAGTTATGATCTAAGCTGACAAGACAGAATCCCGGAGATATGTAAGAAAATAGTCTTCCATGTGGCTCCAGGGAGCTTCTATTCAAGCCAGGATTAACGCGCTAAATGTAAAATGAATTAGCAACCTTGTTCTTTCTTGCTTATGAGCTGGTTTCACAGTCCTATTTCAGCCTCACCTCTATTGTTTTTGCAATTCCCTTCTGAGCTCTGCTTTGGGACTTCTGTTTTCTAGATTTTTGACCAGCTATGTTAATGCCCAGTCTTTACTTCCAGGCTAGACTATAGAAGGCTTGAGGAAGATTGCTCTTTACCTTCTATCACACCTTAAATAAAGTAGTGCAGGGCTAGTAAGCACATGGAATACAGGTTTAAACAACAACTAACTTAGTAGTAGTTAACTTAATTACTTAATCAGCAAAGCCTGCCTTACCCTGTTATCTTTCTCTAGGCCGATTGTTCTAAGATGTCAGTCACCAGAGCAGGACCATTCAAATCAGACTTTCCACTGATCTTCAGTGAAATGAGAAAAATAAGGACAATGAAGATAGCTTTTCATAACAGCAAATTTATTCAAATTAAAGAACTAATGTTTATTCTAAACTCAGGTATTGCTTCAACTTTGGTATTGAAATGGCCTTTTTCTAAACTAAAATACTCGTGGCAGTAGATGGTAATTACCTGTTTGTTATTTAATATTCTTAGTTGACAACATAAACATTTTAGCAAGCCTATGTTTCACTCTACCTTCCTTATTTCTTCTTAAATATTGTTGCTCCACTGATATGGTTAGGCTGTGTACCCATCCAAATCTCACCTTGAATGATCATAATCCCCACGTGCCAAGGGTGAAGCCAAGTGGAGATAATTGAACCGTGGGGGCAATTTCACCCATACTGTGCTCATGATAGTGAATAAGTCTCACAAGACCTGATGGTTTTATAAATGGGAGTTCCCCTGCACAAATCGTCTTGCCTGCTGCCATATAAGACATGACTTTGCTCTTCATTCACCTTCTGCCATGATTGTGAGGCCTCCCTAGCCATGTGGAGCTGTGAGTCAATTAAACCTCTTTCTTTTATAAATTACCCAGTCTCAGGTATGTCTCACACTATCTCAGCAGCATGAGAACAGACTAATACATCCAAATAACTCAGAAGTCTAGGAAGCATCACTTCAGAGGGCAGGACTCTTGGTTTTTGTTTCTGTTTTTAAAGCCATGTATTATAATAGGTAACTTGGGTTGATTTTTTCAGTAATGGTCCACATTGCTGCTGCCTGAGTTCTTCCTTCTGAGCATTAGCTGAACTTTACAAGTGGAAATGCACAAGCATCTACACTTTTGGGTGAACCCCTCTGGACAGTGAGTCTGGGCTGGGCCATGTGATTTGCTTGAACCAATGGTACAACAACAAATCTGACACAAGCGGATATCTGAAAAGAGCTTGCAGGTTGGGTTTGCCCTCTGTATTAGTCCACTTTCACATTGTTATGAAGATACCACCTGAAACTCAGGTAATTGATAAGGGAAAGAGGTTTAATTGACTCACAGTTCTGCATGGCTGGAGAGGCCTCAGGAAACTTACAATCATGGCAGAAAGGGAAGCAGACACTCTCTTCACAAGGCAGCAGGAGAGAGAAGAGTGAGAAGCAAAGGGAGAAAAACCATCAGAGTTCATGAGAATTCACTCACTATCATGAGAATGGCACGGAGAAAACTGTCCCCATGATCCAATCACCTCCCACTGGGCTTCTCCCTCAACATGTGGGGATTATGAGGACTACAATTTGAGATGATATTTGGGTGGGGACACAGAGCCAAACCATAATACCCTCCAAGTATTCCTGGAACACTGCCTCTGTCATGTCAAGGAGCCCTGGCCACCCTGGTGGATGATGAGAAGAGCATGGTCCAGTCACCCACTTGCCCCAGCCAACAGCCAGCCAAGCACCAGCCATGTGAGTGAGGCCATCAGGACCAGCCAGCATCCTGCCAGTTTACCAGATCAGCACAGACACAGGACCAAGACCAGCAGAGACCCTCAGGGCTCATGTAAGAACTGCCCAGGAGAATAATGAGCTAAAAGAGTGGTTGTTGCTTTGAGTGGCCATGTTTTGGGGTGGTTTGTTACACAGCTGGAGATGACCAATACAGTGACATAATTTCTGGTCTCCAAAATATTGTGAAGAATGTGTAAGGTTATCTACCATCCATAGCAAATGGTTATGATATAACAAAATCCATTCACTCGAAGTGAATTTGAACTCTCGGGTTCTTTAAGGCTTACCCCCATGCCCTCTTAAAAGTGTTTCCAGAGCAGGAACCTAGTACAAGGCCTGGTTTATAGGAGCCTCTCAATCACCATCTTTTGAACCAGTCTAATTAGCCTGTGATCAGGGTTGGCCTTGCGGCTGGAATGGCCTGCTGACTGTGACTTGAAGATTGTAGGAAAAGCTTCCTCTCTCCACACATCCCCTTGATTAATACTTAAAATTTTCACATCAGCAATTCGTTTTCTGTGCTGAAGTTGTGTTTCCCGTGGGGCCTTTTAAAAAATGCAAACATTCCTGGCTTAGTTAGCACACTGTCATCTCTTTCCTGTCGATGGACTTATCAGATGTCCTGGTCACCAAGGGGTCAAAGTTGGGGTAAGAGAAACAGCAAAAAGGAGAAGTAATGCTGAAAGGGGTGAAAAGCGCCCCTGCGACCACACAGGGTGCTGAACATGCTTCCCAGTGTTGCTGAATCGGCTCTGCTTCCCAAGAGCCCAACTAAAGGCTGAATTGCCCACTCCAAGGAGAGAAGAAATGGAATCTGCCTGCTCTGTGGATTCCTGCCCTGGGGGTGTATGTGGGCGGGTGTAGGGGAAGATTCATCACCTCCAAGTATTAGCATTTCTCTTGGAAAGCCTTACGTTCTCTCTTGTACCCCAAACCAGCGTTTTGTAGATAACTTCAGAGGGTGCACATTGAGCCTCTGCTCTTAGCTACATTTTCTATTGTCACACCCTGGATGTCTCTGTCCACTTTTTTCTTAAAAACTCTTTGGATGTGAATTGGGTTTGCCAACATACAGAACCACAGTGATGAAAGCCACAGAGGCGACAGGTCGGCGGGATGCATGGCTCGCTGCTGCCAGATTCTGTCTTTCTGGGCATTATCCGAGTTTAATGAGTTGAAACTCACAAGTATAATTAGCAGGAGGCTTAAGATACTACTCTCTGTAAGTAATTGAATTTAATTTACAGCTTGAACAATTGCATTTACATTTTCAACCAAATGTTTGTCTTTGTTGGTTCTAAAAGTCTCCATCTACGTTTATCTAGGAAGCCTTAGCGAGGCCAAGGGTCACTTGTAAAGAGTGAGAGTGTTTGAGTATATCTGTACTTGGATTGGAAAGCGAGTTTGTGAAATGCAATCCTTGGAAATTGCTTAATAGACTTTAGGCTTTCTGGCATGAGACATGTTATCAGTTTTCTAAATGTATAGTCTTAAGCCTTAAAAGAGTGCTGTTGTGTTGCTTAATTCAGCAACCTGAAGCTTCCTAGGTTGAAAAGTACTTAGCATAATGAAACTACTGACTGTTCTTGAAGAGGGAAGGTGGGTTTTGTTTTCAGATTACAGGTGGCATTTCCAAGCAGCTCTGAGTCGGGGCCATCTTGACAGTATAGGCTATCTTGCATTCTGCCATCCTTGAATTGCAGGCATAGCAAACTAAAAGTGCTTGTAAGAGACAGTGTAATTCCATACACATGTTCTCTAGGGTACCCCCAGACACAGATGAAAGTATCTATTCCCTCCCTCCCCCACCCCGTTCTTTAGTGAGCTAAAGCAGAGGCTGAACAACACAGTGTTTGCAAAGCGGAGCTCTTCCTTCCTGGGCATTTGGAGCAAAGACTCTGAAGACCTATGATCTCATCCTCAAACCTCACAGGCATCCTAGAGGAACTGCAAGGCTTGGCCCAGTGCAATTGCTGTCATCCGACTTCAGCTGAGACTTCTCTGTTGTTTGGCTTCCTTTGTATCAGGGTTTCTCAAAATAGAATAATGTATAGATATAACCTCTTCCCAGGAAATAATCCACAGATTACAGTGTTGAATTACAATGTTACTTAAATTTTACAAACGTAAAAACACTTACAGCTTCAAAAAAACTAAACGCATTCACAAATAACATGGAAACAAGCCTATAAAGCCAGTGACATTCAAATTAGCACCATTAATTTAAAGAGATGCTTGATCTTGTTTTGCAGAAATTCACCTATGCATTGGTAACAGCCGCTGCCACACGTGTTCTGGTCAGTCGACCCTGTCTCGGCTAACACAGGAGCATGCAGTGCCTCAGTTCTTGCCTCACTTTTCTGTGTCAGAATCAAAGTGAATTTTTAGGTCTAAAGCACACTGAGCCATTGGTCCTTCAGAACGTCCACGTCCATTTCTGTATAAAGTCTGCCTCTGTTTTCCTGCACTAACCTGTGGCAGTTAATGTCATGATGCTTTGGGAGAGAGGGAGCTGGGGAAAGAGAGAACAGTAGTGGGAGAAGCTGTTGGTTGCCCAGGCAAGGGGACCATGCCCAGATAGTAGACCTGCCTATGTGAATGAGCTCCAGGTCCCAGAGTCTGGGGGCTCCGTGCCATTGTAACCATCCAATGGGTTCTTCTTGGCCTCTGCCTACATAAAGCCGGTTTATCAAGGGAGGGAATTGCTAAAGAGTTTTATACATGTAGAGCCAGCTAAACAAGAGATCAGAATTTTATTTGTACTCAAATCAGCCTCCCTGAAAATTCAGAGGCTAGGGTTTTCCAAAGATAGTTTGGAGGAAGAGGAGGGGTAGCTAGGCAATGGGCGCTTGCTGCTGATTGGTTGGGGTGCAGTCATAAGGGTGTAGGAAATGGTTCTCATGTGTGCCGGATCACTTCTGTGTGGGGCCACAGGAGCGGCTGGTGGGTCCAGGTGAAGTCATCGTTGTCAGACATGCAAAAAACCTGAAAAGACATCACAAAAGGCCAATCTCAGATTCTACAATAGTGATGTTACCTGCAGAAGTAATTGGGGGAAATTGTATTTTTTCTTTTTTGAGACAGAGTCTTGCTCTGTCACCCAGGCTGGAGTGCAGTGGCCAGATCTCGGCTCACTGCAAGCTCTGCCTCCCGGGTTCACGCCATTCTCCTGCCTCAGGCTCCCGAGTAGCTGGGACTACCTCGCCCGGCTAGTTTTTTGTTTTTTAGTAGAGACGGGGTTTCACCGTGTTAGCCAGGATGGTCTCGATCTCCTGACCTTGTGATCCACCCGTCTCGGCCTCCCAAAGTGCTGGGATTACAGGCTTGAGCCACCGCGCCTGGCCGGAAATTGCATATCTTTGAGGACTAAGCTCTGATGTTTTTATCTTGCCCAAATTCCTGTCTAAGGGATCTGGGGAGTCATCCCCCACAAAACATAAATTCTCATCAGATGGGTTTTACTTAACCCTATACATCATGACTTATTTTCAAAATGGCCTCTGGCATAACATTACAAGGCAAGGAAGAAAATCAAACTCTTTTACCCCAAAACATGTTTATTTGCCATATCTTGAAACGGTCCTGCAAGCCATCCTTTCTGGGAGAAAATTTGCATCTGTACAGAATCTCTATTAACGTAGCTAGATCTTTTTCTTCCAGGTCCTTCCAATCCTAAAAAGATTACCTAAGAATCTAGCACCTTTTATAGACCCGAATAGGAAACATTTGTCAACTATTGTCTCTAAGGGCAGCCACCATAAGACTTCAAAGGAGCCTTGGTCTCCAGTCTTTTATCTTAACCTGAACATTTCCTTTCTATCAATCCCAGGTCTTTAGACAAACTCAACCAATTGTCAACCAGAAAATGTTTAAATTTACCTATAGCCTGGAAGCACCCGCCCCCACAACATCAAGTAGTCCCACCTTTCTGAAACAAATCAATGTATTCCTTAAATGTATTTGATTGATGTCTCATGCCTCCCTAAAAGGTATAAAACCAAGCTGCACCCCGACCACCCTGGACACACATTCTCAGGACCTCCTGAGGTCTGTGTCAGGGGCCATGGTCACTCATATATGGTTCAGAATAAATCTCTTAAAATATTGTACAGAGTTGGACTGTTTTCATCAACATTTTGTAACCTCTGGAATAATGGCTGGCAATTGTTTATGTGTACACCTTAACAGAATTCAGACTCCTTTCATCCTCCTAGCCTGGTGGCCTCTTATTAGCTTTACAAAGGCAGCTTAGTTTTGGGGAAGGGCTATTGTCATTTAAACTATAAACTAAATGTCCCCCAAATTTAGCCTGGCCCAGACCCAAGAATGATTAAGGACAGTTTGAAGGCTAAAGGCAGGAAGGAGATTCATTTAATCAGATGTCTTTCACTGCCATAATTTTCTCACTGGTAAAAGTTTTGCAAAGACAGTCTCACCACCTTCAGAAGGAGTTGTGTGGACGGAGAGTGTGGTGGCAGACATGCTTCCTCTTGGTCAGGTAAACGGTCACCAGCACACATCTAAAAACAGCCCATTGTCTCAAAAGAGGTTGGTCTATGCCCCGCGACAGCAGGGGGCAGATGACAGTAGCAGGAGCGGCTTCTCTTCACAGCAGAAGACACCAGGCTTCCCTTCTGAGAATTCCTATTGTCTATGGCCTTCTTAAAGAGATGGTGCTCATTGGCCCACGCTTCACAGACCTGAGCCTTGAGAGACGGTGTAGACTTCATCCTTCTGGAGGCCCAATGCCACTTCCAAATCTATACCAGTCCTTGCTCCTGCTCCTTGGAAGGTCATGCCCCATGTTGGCCGACATTCACTTACTCTCTCTATTGCTGTCACTCACTCATGCCCTGGTCAGGGTCTCTCATTCATACACTTGGAAATCGACTTCGTTGTCTTCATTGACACCTCCAATCCTGTTGACATTTTTTTCTGATTTCATTTGGGCTGCAAGTTCAGCCTCTAGACTTTGCTGCTCTTTGACTGACTTCCCCAGCTTCGATGACTTTTCACTAGCTCTTCACTGCAGCCCTCTACTCAGGTGGCTGCTACATTCACCTTGCCATTGCTTAGAACTCTTCCACCTCTGAAAACTTAACTTTCCACATCTTACTCTCTGGCCACACATATCTCCCTTTCCTCTCATCCCAGTTCTTTGACCTCATCCAAATATCTCTGATTGCTCTAATTTATTCCATCCTTTCACTGTATCCTAACTTTACATCCTTATAGCCTAGACTTCATTATCTATTGCTTTATCTGCTCATTTGCCAAACTCCTCAGTTCCTTGGATCTGTTGTCCTTCTGTTACATGTGCCCCATAAAACCCTAACTCCAGATCAGCTGTTTGATTTCTGTGTTTTCTTATATTGCAAACATCTCTGACTGGTGAAACTGAGATTGGACTCAAAGTTGCTCCGTAATTCTTTTATATTTGTCTTTTTTGTTCCCCACAGAGTTTATTTCAAACATCATTTTGTCTCAAATCTTCTACCCCTGCATGCTTTCTCATGTGTTTACCAGGGAACTAAATTTCTATTTACAAATGAAGTCCATTCTATGGAAACCATGTCCATTGTAATCCCAGCACTTTGGGAGGCTGAGGCAGGCGGATCACCTGAGATCAGGAGTTTGAGACCAGCCTGACCAACATGATGAAACCCTGTTTCTACTAAAAAAATATAAAATAGCTGGGCATGGTGGCGCATGCCTATAATCCCTGCTACTCAGGAGGCTGAGGCAGGAGAATTGCTTGAACCTGGTAGGCAGAGGTCTCTGTAAGCTGAGATCGCACCACTGCACTCCAGCCTGGGTGACAGAGAAAGACTCTGTCTCAAAAAAAAAAAAAAAAAACAAGAAAGAAACCACCTTCACTGTCTGCTCCCTAAAACTTAGCTACACAGGCATTCATTCTTGCTTCCTGATTAAATAGAAGACAAGAATTTGAGGACTCACTCTGAATTCTTTCTTATGTGAGGTCCAAGAACCATCTCTCTTGGGGTCTGGATTGGGGCCCCTTTCCTGTAACATATTCACTGAAAGAGTTTTTCACTCACATTGTGTTCACTTAATGAATCACCTCCCACTTGCTCCTTATTCCATGGCCTGCTGGCTGCTGTATCCATCCTTGCACCTAACCACCTCTTGAACCTTGTCTACCTGTCATGAAATCCAATGCAAGCTTTCTTCTTTATCTTATATCCTGTTTATAACAACTGACATCGTAGACCACTCCCAGCTAGTCAACACTTAAACTTAGCTTCCATTACACTGGACTCTTTTGGTTTTCTTCCTACTCCTTTGCCTGTTGTTTGTTGATCTAACCTTCATCTCTGTTTCTTTAACTTTAGAGGTTCTTGAGATTCTCTCTTGGGCACTCTTCTCTTCTTACTTTTTGTATCCTTACTGAGAAGTCTCAATACTTACCATGGCTTCAAGTTGTTGAAGAGCTATAGAAACAGCTTGGATGAATTTGAATTCCAGACAAGGGATGCCATTCAGAGGTGAATAATCCTCCCCAGTAGTTTCATCACTGGGAACATTTTCAGACTCTGGGCCTGAACTGAAGGTTATATTGAGTAACTAACTCAGAGGCACGCTACTAAAGGAAAGTGAAACTAACAAGGCTTTCAATGATTGTGAAAGACTGAAATGACATGTCAGAATCTTAAGGAGACCGAAAAGTGTGGCCTGTTTTTCTCATAGAACATTTATTGAACTTTGGGATGGCATGTGTGTGCTGAATTAAAGATGGTCATAAATTCTTTCACATTTCTTCCTTTGAGAGTTGAGATTTATGTCCCTCATCCTTGAATCTAGGCAGGCTCAGTGACTGCTTTGACAAATAAAATACTACAGAAGTGATGCTGAAACAAATTCTAAGCCCAGGCTTTAAAAGATTGGCAGCTTCCATTTCCTGCCTCATAGAACCCAAACGTCATGCTGTGAGAATATCCAAACAGCTACATGGACCTGGCCATGGGGAGAGGAATCTTAGCTAGTAGCCTCTGCTAAACTCCCAGCCAACAGCCAGTACCAACTTGCCAGACATGTGAGTAAGCCATCATAGAACTGGATTCTTCCAAACCCAGTTGAACCACTCCAGCCAATGCTCCATGGCAAAGAAGTGAGGCATCCCCATCAAAACTTTCCCAAATTGCAGATTCATGATCAAAATAAATGGCTATTATTGCTTTAAGCAACTGAGTTTCAGGGTAGTTTGTTAGGCATCACTAGATAACTAAAAAGCATAGAAGGCTTTAAAAACATCAAATGCTTCTCAAAGGCTCAGTAAAATCTTCCATAATCTTAGGAGGCTTAGGAGAAACAGTTCTAGCAGAGGAAGTTAGCCTGATTCAAACACCCAACTTGCCTCCTCTTCAAGAAATTTACTAATGAACTAGATTTCAGAACTGGTGGGGAGAGTTGAAGAGGTGAGTTATTGCAGGGGGATGCAAGAGGCAAAAGAGTTAAATCCAAAACTTCTGAAGTACAGAATTGAATTCCCTGCAGTGTCCCAAGGATGAGGAAAGAGAAATCCATCTGGTACTTGAGAAAAATGCCCAGAAGGGCCACTCACCCTATCCCCCAAAATAAGGGTTGTATAAAGGACGAAGTTTGTCATACTAAGACTTCTAACTAGTCTTGTTTTGGCTCAATCTATAAATAGGTTGAGGTGATTAGACAATTGCCTTATCTACCTAGCAGGAAAGCAAGAGAAAATAGTTAATGGTGAAAAATATCATCCGGAGCTTTTATGACTTTTTTTTGGACACTGTCTAGCATATTATCAAAACTTACCATACTACTGAAAATGCAAGAATATGCAATCTATATTCAGGCAAAAATATAAAGCAATAGAAACAGACCCACAGAAAATAAGACATGGGCATAGAGACAAGAGCTTCAAAGTAATTTTGGTTAATATGTTAAAGAGAACATAGGAAAGATGTGCAAAAATGAGTAAAAATAAAGTATTTCAACAGAGGACTGTAATCTATAAAAGAGAATCAAATGAATGGTCTAGAGATATTAAACACAGTGTTCAAAATTAACATATCATTTTATGGGCTTAAAATAAGACCAGAAACATCAAAAAACAAAATTAATGAACTCAAAGATAGATCACAGAGAAAAAGGAAAAAGAATGAAGAAAACAGATGAAGTATAAAATAAAATGAAAGATAGACAAAGATCTAACATGTCTGAATGGAATTCCAGAAGGAGATAGAGAACAGGTTCAAAAAATAATTGAAGTGATAATTGCTGAGGTTGTCTAGGATGATTAAAGGCACAAACCAACAGAGTCACAAAACTCAGTGGGCCTTTGATAGAAAAAAGAAAAAAGAAACCATCCCTAGGCACATCACACTAAAACTTTTAAATACAAAAAACAAAACAAAACAAAACAAAAAAAACAAACAAAAAAACATCTTTAGAGATGAGCCTGAGAAAGAAGAAATATTATCTTCAAAGTAGGAACTTAAAATAAGACTGATGGTTGACTTCAACAGAAACTGTAAAAGCCAGAAGACAATAGAATGGCACCTTGAAAGTGCTGAAAGTAAACAAAACAAACAAACAAACAAAAAACCCAGTTAAAATTACGTGAGAAAATGGCATAAAATAAAGATCAAAATTGAAGCAAAGGCAAAGGCATATTCAGGCAACCAAAGGTTGAGAACTTTTTCTCCAGACAGCTAAAAGTATAAAGAACATTTTCAAAAGATCTTTGAGCTGAAGGAAAATAATTTAAGATAGAAGCACAGAATTGGAAGAAGAATGAAAAACACTAGAAACTGAATATGAGAGTAAATATCAAATAATATTGATGGTTTATAAGAAAATTAAGAATATCTTGTTGGTTAATGACAAGCAAAGTAAATGGAAATGAATTGTACAATTCTTGCATTATTTGAGATGTAATACAATGATTAATTTTTAATATTTAGTTAAGGCTGCAGATTATATAATACTACTACACTAAATAATTAAAAAGAAAGGAGAAAACTTTAAAAATGTATTTGGTTAATCTAAAAGAATGAACAAAAGAAGGAATAAAAGAATTCAAAGAGAGGGTACAAATTGTGGAGAAATACAATTGATTCATCCCCAGAAAATTCACACTTAAGCCATTAAATCAAGCCCTTTGATTAAACCATTGAATACCTGTCAGATGAACTTGGTGGCCTACTTAGTTGTACCCACAGAGTGAAAACTGATAGATGCCCATTTGAATTTACTGGGCAAGGACCAGGAAATATGAACTGCACGAACTTCAGCTGCACCCCAATCAGCTGCATGCACAGCACCCTACCCTGCCTAGTTGGATCTCCCAAGACTGCCTGAAATAGACCTCCTCTAGCATCTTTTAAAAATCCCACTGTGAGGGTCTTGTTCTAGAAGTATTTGTCCCCCAGACTGTATGCTCTCTCTCTCTTTCCCTCAGTCAGTCTTCAGAGATCTCTGTTGCTGCTGGACTCCATTCTTTGCTCAAGGAAACACCTTTGCTTTGCATAGACCTAAGTAAATAATAGACATTTAGATTACCATGACTGCTCTCTTTGGTATGGTATGCATTGACATTCAACACCTTAAAAGGGGGAGGGAGTAGCACACCCAGCAAGCAGTCAGAGTGATATCACAACACAAATTTTTTTTACAAAGGTAAACTGAAGTCCAACTTTATCAGTAATTATATTAAAGATTGCCAAGCAGAATAAGAAAAGCAACTATGTGCTCTTTGTAACACAACACTTTACGGACAGTCCCTCAACTTCCAATGGTTTGCTTTACAGCTTTTTGACTTTAGGATGGGTGCAAAAGTGAGGCACATTTGGTAGAAATCTTACTTCAATTTAGAATTTCAATTTTTTTCTGGGCTAGAAGTAGGTGATAAGATGCTCTCTTGTGATGCTGGGCAGGTAGCAAGCCACAGCTCCTAGTTAGCTATGCAATCGCAAGGGGTAAACAAAGAATACGTTACAGTGTACTGTGTTTCCAGGATTTCTTTTTGATATTGTGCTTTATATTTTTGCATCCCTTCGTTACAAGAGAGGGGTCCTGATCCAGACCGCAGGAGAGGGTTCTTGGATCTCATGCAAGAAAGAATTCAGGGTGAGTCCATAGAGTAAAGGGAAAGTAAGTTTATTAAGAAAGTAAAGGAAGAAAAGAATGGCTACTCATAGACAGAGCAGTGCTGAGGGCTGCTGATTGCCCATTTTTATGGTTATTTCTTGATAATAGGCTATACAAGGGTTGGATTTTTTTATGCCTCCTCTTTTTAGACCATAACTTCCTGATATTGCCATGTGACTTGTAAACTCTCATGGCACTGGTGGGAGTGTAGCAGTGAGCATGACTGGAGGTCACTCTCATGGCCATCTTGGTTTTGATGGGTTTTGGTCAGCTTCTTTACTGCAACCTGTTTTATCAGTAAGGTCTTTATGACCTCTATCTTGTGCTGACCTCGTGTCTCATCCTATGACTTAGAATGCCTTAACTGTCTGGAATTGTAGCCCAGTAAGTCTCAGCCTTATTTTACCCAGTTGCTATTTAAGATGGAGTTGCTCTGGTTCACATACCTCTGACACCTTAATGTCTACAAAATGCCCATCTGTGTATAGTATCCACCACAGTAGGCTTTGTGTTACACAATTTTGCCATATTCTACATTTACCTACCTCTAGAACAAGGTAAGTGTTTGGAGCCCATCTAAGATAGGCTAAGTTAGGCTATGATGTTTGTTAGGATAGATGTACTCAATGCATTTTCAACATGGAATATTTTCAAACTACAATGAATTTATTGGGAGGTAACCCTATTATAAGTTGAAGAGCTTGTATAAATATAAAGACATAGAAAGGTTAAAAGTAAAAAAAAGATAGGTAAAAGATATACTGTACTGATATCAACCAGATGAACCTATACCTATATTCATATCAGAAACTTGTACCTATATTCATGTCAGATAAGGCATAAGACAAGATATTTTATTTGAGGTACTGATTAAAAGATAATTCAAGAGGAAAATAGAACAATTATTTTTTCCCCAAAAACAAAACTTCAAAACATATAAAGCTAATAGCAATAGAATTATTTTTTAAGTAGACCAATTCTCAGTCATGGTGTTTGAAGATTTTAACACTCTTTTTTTTTTTTTTTTTCTAAATAACTCATGGGCAATGAAGAAATCATGATGGAAATTAGAAAGTATCTTGAACTGAATGCTAATGAGCTAATAAAACATGAAAACTTGTAGGATGCAGCTAAAGAGGTGCTCAGAGAAGATTTTTGAGTTCTAAATTTACTTGTTGGAAATGAAGAAAGTTTAAAAATCTAAATTTCTATACCAACAAGCTAGAAAAAGACTTGTGTATTATATCCAAAGAAAATAGATACGAGTAGAAGCTTTAAAAATAGTTATTTGAAAACATTGATAGAATTAACAATTTAGAAGATGCTGGAAAACCCCACAAATTTGTAATATTAAGACAGAAAAGAGGGACAAAAATACATCTTCTAGAGACATTAGGAATAATATAGGGATATTATGAATAATTTTATGTCAAAGCTGTAAAAAATTAGATAGAACACATTATTCCTAAGAAAATGCATCAAAAGTGACAGAAGAAGAAATGTAAAAAAGCAGAATAGTCTCATATTGAGTCTGTAATTAGAAACCTTCACACAAAGAAAACTCCAGGTCAGGTTGTTTCACTGATCAAATTTTACAAATATTAAAAAAAGAAGCCATACCAAATTTAAACAAACATATCCAGAGAATAGAAAAAAAACCTACTGATATGATTTAGATCTGTGTCTTCATCCAAACCTCATGTAGAATTGTAATCCCCACATGTCAGGGGAGGGACCTGTTGGGAGGTGATTGGATCATGGGGGCAGATTTCCTGCAAGCTATTCTCATGATAGCGAGTGAGTTTTCACGAGATCTCATGGTTTAAAAGTGTAGCACTTCCCCTTGGTCTCCCTCTCTCTCCTTCTCCACCATGGTAAGATGTGCTTATTTCTCCTTCACTTTCCACCATGACTGTAAGTTTCCTCAGGCCTCCTAGCCATGCTTCCTGTTAAGCCTGCAGAAGTGTGAGTCAAGTAAACCTCTTTTCTTCATAAATTACTCAGTCTGAGGTACTTCTTTATGACAGTATGAAAACAGACTAATACAATTACCAAACATTTATATTAGGTCAGCATAGCCTCGATATTAAAACCTAATGATGCAAAAAAGAAAGAGAGAATGAGAGAAGGAAGGAAGGAAGGAGGGAGGAAGGAAGGAAGGAAGGAAGGAAGGAAGGAAGGTAGGTGAGGGTATAGGCCAATATCCCTCATGACCATAGATGCAAAAATCTTAAACAAAAACATAGTAAATAGAATAAATCAATGTACTATATATATTTTAGAATTTATTTGAAGAATGCAAAGTCAATTTGCTTTTAGAAATTAAACAAACAAACAACATTATTGACTACATTAATGGTAAGGATGTCTACTATCATTATTTCAATTCAACATTGCACTAGATATTCTAGTGAGTCACTAAGGCAGAAAAATACACACAAAAATTAAAGATTATAAAGAAAGAAGTAAATTATCTTCTATAAAGATGACATGTTTTGTGTGTCATCTTCCATAAAGATGACATGTTTGGAAAATTCCAAAAGGATCCTTATTCTACTTAAAGACTGAATTTATTATATCCCTGGATATAATGTCAATATGTAAAAATCTGTTTTATTGCTATATATTAACAATCAACAATTTGAAATTGAAAGTAAATGATAGCACTTAAAATAGCACTAACAAATCCGTCAAATAACCAGAAATAAATTCTCCCAAAAAAGATACAAGGCGTCTACACTTTTTAATTTTTACTACAAAACATTGCTGAGAGACGTTAAAGACCTAAATAGAGAGGTTTACCATCTTTACGAATTGGAAGACTCAGTATTTTGAAGATGTTATTTCTGCCCAGTTTGATCTAAAGATTCAATGATATCCAAATCAAAGCCCTAGGAAGCTTTTTAATTTTAGTAATTGGCAAGATATTCTAAATTTTATCTGGAAATGCAAAGTACTTAGAATAGCCATGACAGAAGAAAAACAAAGTTGGGGGATTTACACCAGCAAGTTTATGAATTACTACAAAGCTGTAGTAATTAAGATATAGTATGAGCCAGGAGTGGTGGCTCATTCCTATAATCCCAACACTCTGGGAGATTGAGGTGGGAGGACTACTTGAACCCAGGAACTTGAGACCAGCCTGGGCAACATTGTGAGACCTCGTCTCTACAAAAAAATACAAAAAATTAATTGAATGTGGTAGCACATGCCTGTTGTCCCAGCTAACTCAGGAGGCTGAGGTGGGAGGATTGCTTGAGCCCAGGAGTTTGAGGTTGCAGTGAGCCATGACCATGCCACTGTGTTCCAGTCTGGGTGATAGAGTGAGACTCTGTCTAAACAAAAAAAAACAAAAAAAAACCAAGCATGGTATGGCCCAAGGGTACATAAATACATCAATGGAAGGGGGCCCAGAAACATACCACTTTTTATGTGGCTACCTGATTAATTTTACACAGCTACAATTCTGTAAGGGGAAGAATGGTCTTTTCCAATAAGCAGTGATAGGCCCATTGGATATCTGTCCAGGAGAAAAAAAATGAAATCTGACCTCTACTCATAACATACACCAAAACAAATTAGAGGTGGATTTGTAGACTTATATATAAATGATTAAATAATGAATCTTCTGGAAGAAAACATAAGAGAATATCTTCTTTTTAGAAAATCACTTTATTGAAATATGATTGACAGGTTGAAAGCTATACGTGTTTAATGTATACAACTTGACAAGTTTGGAGATAAGTATACACTCCTGAAACCATTACTACCATAAAGTTCATAAATATATTCATCAATCTGTTAATTCATGAAGTTCCTGCCCACTCCCTTTATTATTATTTTGTGTGTGTGTGTGTGTGTGTGTGTGTGTGTGTGTGTGTGTTGTGTGGTATGAACATTTAACATAAGATCTACTCTCTCAGTAAGTTTTAAGTACAAAATACAGTATTGTTAGTTATAAGCACTATACTGCATAGTAGATCTCTAGAACTTATTTATCCTGTATAACATTGTATCCTTTAGCCATAACCTCCCATTTCTCATTCCCCACTCTCCAGGTAACCAGCATTCCCTCTCTGCTTCTAAAAGTTTGACTATTTTAGATTCCACATATAAATGAATAAATGAGATCATACAGAATTTGCCTTTCTGTGTCTGGCTTATTTCACTTAGCATATTGTTCCCCATGTCCATCCATGTTGCTAAAAGTGACAAGATTTCCTTCTTTGCAAAGGTTAAATAGTGTGCCATGCATATGTACATCACACTTTCTTTATCCATTTGCATGTTAGTGGACATCTAAGTTGTTTCCAAATCTTTGCTGTTATGAATAACGCTGCAGTGAACACGGTGGTGCAGCTATGACTTCAAGATATTGATTTCAATTCTTTTGGATAAATATCTAGAAGTGGGATTGCTGGATCACATGGTGGTTCCACTTTCAATTTTTTTAGGAACCTTTATTGTATTCCTTAATGACTGTAACAATTTCCATTCCCACCAACAGTGTACCAAGGTTCCTCTTCCCCATATTCTCCCAAACACTTGTTATATTTTGCTTTTCTAATAATAAGGACCCTAACAAGTATGAGGTTATATCTCATTGTGATTTTGATTTGTGTATCCCTAATAATTCGTGATGTTGAGCACTTTTTCAGTTACCTGTGGGCCATTTGTATGTCTTCTCTTGAGAAATGTCTATTCCACTCTTTGCCCATTTTAAAAAATTGGATGATGATGATTAGTATTATTGCTATTGACTGACTGGAGTTCCCTGTATACTTTGGATTTTTTTTGTTGCTTTTAAAAAAAATTAATTAATTAATTTTTTTGAGACGGAGCCTCACGCTGTCGCCCAGGCTAGAGTAGTGCAGTGGCGCCATCTTGGTTCACTGTAACCTCCACCTCCCGTGTTCAAGCAATTCTCCTGGCTCAGCCTCCCCGAGTAGCTGGGATTACAGGCACATACCACCACGCCCGGCTAATTTTTGTATTTTTAGTAGAGACTGGGTTTCATCATGTTTGCCAGGCTGGTCTCAACTCCTGACCTCAGGTGATCTGCCCGCCTCGGCCTCCCAAAATGCTGGGATTATAGGTGTGAGCCACCCACCCAGCCTATACTTCAGATATTAACCCCTTATTAGATATGAGGTTTGCAAACATTTTCTCCCTTTCTATAGGCTTCCCTTTAACTTTATTGCTTGTTCCCTTTGGTATGCAGAAGCTTTTTAGCTTCATTTGATCTGCTTTTGGAATTAGTTAACATATTAATTATTAGGATTGAAATCTTATTACTTTTTACAGATCATGTTTACGCCTTTTAATTTCATTAATCAGATAATATTTTTCAGGTATTACCTTAGAAGTGAGGGTGTGTTTATCTTGTTAAATTTGGTAGAATTTAATTCCTTTGTGTAAACAGAGTTTCTTTTTTTCAATAGTAGTATAAACATATTATGTATTTATTTTAAGCAGTCTTTCTTGGTTTTATTAGTACTATAAGCATATGTATTTATTTTAAAGTCTTTTTTAATCAGACCACTCATATAATTTTGTTGAAAAAATATATTTTACAGTACTCTTGGAAATCATTAGAGCTGTTGGATGTTGGAATGCTTGTTTGAGAAAGGAAGCTTTATGTTTAACCCTGTTGGGGCTCAGAAACATACCCCAAAATATGGCACTTTGACATGATGCACTGAAGAAGCCTCAAGGTCTCTTGGACCTTCCTCCTTCTCCTGCCTCTGTCAAAGCAAAGGATGAAGTTGTTCTGTGAAGTTCCCTTATCTGCCAGAAGTTTGGACCCATTCAAGAAAACAACAATGACCTCTGCTCCCTTTCTTAAGTTTTCATGAACTGAACTCACATGGCGGAAAGAAAGACTGAAGTCTGTCAACACACCTGGACAGACTTTTCTCACAAACCATTATGTCTGCTCTGTGGGCCCAACAGACTTTTTTTCTAGGCCATTGTATGTTCTTCAAGCCCATTGAATTCCCCTAAAAATCATTTACTGCTCCTCCTAAATCATCCACACTTCCCTATCTCCCTGTTCTCTAAGCAGAAGGGTATAGAGCCATCTGTACCTCACTGCACTTCGTGATTTCCCTCTCTTTGCACATAGATACATTTGTATGCCTTTTCTCTTATGAATCTGCATTTGTCAGTTTATTTTCAGTGAACCTTCAGAGGACAAAGGGAAAGTTTTCCCTTGGTCCCTACAGTAGGTTGTATGTTTCTAGAAATTTATCAATTTCTTCTAGGTTATTCAATTTGTTGTCATATAATTGTTCATGGTAGTCTTTCATGATCCTTTGCATCTTGTGACATCAGGTGTAATATCTCCTTTTTCATTTACACTTTTATTTATTTGAGTCTTTTCTATCTCTTTAAGTTAGTTTAGCTAAGAGAGTCAATTTCTTGTATCTTTTCCAAAAAACAGCTGTTAATTTTATTGATCTTTTCTATTGTTTTTCTAGTCCCCATTTTATTTATTTATGCTCTGATCTTTATTATTTCCTTCCTCCTGCTAACTTTGGGCTTAGTTTATTGTTCTTTTTCTACTTCCTTGTAAAGTTAAGTTTTTTATTTGCCATATTTCTTTTCTCTTAATGGAGGCATTTATTGCTATAAACTTCCCTCTTAGAACTGTTTTTACTGTCTCCCATAAATCTTGGTATGCTGTATTTCCATTTTTGTTTACCTCAAGGTATTTTTGTATTTCCCTTTTGATTTTTTCTTTGACTAATTAATTAGTTGTTCAAGAGTGTGTTGTTTCATTTCCACATATTTGTGAATTTTTCAATCTTCACTCTGTTATTGATTTCTAGTTTCATATCATTGTGGTTGGAAAGGATACCTGATATGTCTTCAATCTTCTTCAATTTGTTAAGACTGGTTTTGTGGCCTAACATATGTTCTATTTTGGAATATATTCTGTGTGCTCTTTAGAAGAATGTGTACTCTGTTGTTGTTGGATAGAATGTTCTATATATGTCTTTCAGATCCATTTGGTCTAATGTATTGTTCAAGTCCACTGTTGCCTTATTGATTTTCTTTTTGAATAATCTAGTCATTGTTGAAAGTGTGGTATTAAAGTGCCCTGCTAGTACTGTGTTGCTGTCTATTTCTCTCTTCAGTTCTCTTAGTGTTTGTCTTATATATTTAGATGCTCTGAAGTTGGGTACATATATTTTTACAACCATTGTATCCTCTTGATGAACTGACCCTTTGATCATTATATGATGACTTTATCTCTTTTACAGTTTTCGACTTAAAGTCTAGTTTGTCTGATATATGCATAGCCACCTCTGCTCTCTTTTGGTTACAATTTGCATAGAATGTATTTTTCTATTCCTGTGCTTTCAGCCTATGTGTATTCTAAAAGCTAAAGTGAATCCTTTGTAGTCAATATATTGTGAATTTTGTTTCTTAAATCTCTTCAGTCTTTCTATGTTTTATGATTGGATAATTTAATCTATTTATATTTAAAGTAATTATCGATAGGTAAGGCCTTATCATTGCCATTTTGTTGATTGTTTTCTGCTTGTTTTATAGTTAGTTTGTTCCATTGTTTCTCTCTAGTTCTCCTTTATGATTTAATTTTTTGTTTTTTTTTTCTGTTTGTTTGTTTTGCTTTTTTGAGACAGAATCCTGCTTTGTCACCAGGCTGGAGTGCAGTGGTGTAATCTCAGCTCACTGCAATGTCCGCCTCCCAGGTTCAAGCGATTCTCCTGCCTCAGCCTCCCGAGTAGCTAGGATTATAGGCTGTTGGAAATGCTTGTTCCCTGGTGCTGTAAAGAAATAGCACTTGAACGTAAATTTAATTTCCTCAGCAAGGCCATTTTTACTTTCTGCAGAAAGAGTATACATGTCAGTGGTTTTGCCATGAAGAATACACCAAAGGAGACAGGATCATTTGTTACCTACTTCCACCCTACTGCTGTGTCCAGTTTCCATTGGCTGGAATGGGACCTCACATTCTGTATTTGTCCCGATTGGCTTGCAACTTAGAACTTTTTAAAAGAGGCAAAGGCAGAGGAGAACAAAGGAAGGAGCAAGTAACTTGTGGAATGCTGAGAAAGGTAAAAACAGCTTCAAATAATGAAGAGGAACAGGCTATGAACTAATGCTTGCTTGAACCAGTATAAGCATGCCAGGGCAAATATTTAGGCTAAATTGTGGAGAGCTAAGAACATAAAGTACATTGATTTCTTTATTACGGCTAGCAGATATTTAAGAATGTTAGCACAGGTCTTTGAATAAATTTTGCTTCTAAGAGAAGTTACTATTTATTCCTAATTAGATGGGGAGGAAAGTCTCTTTGAAGAGGAACCTCTACTTTACTTTTTGCACAGGTGCCCACCACCGTGCCCAGCTAATTTTTGTATTTTTAGTAGAGATGGGGTTTCATCTTCTTGGCCAGGCTGGTCTCAAACTTCCTGACCTCATGATCCACCCACCTTGGCCTCCCAAAGTGCTAGGATTAGAGGCGTGAGCCACCATGCCTGGCCTGATTATTATTTTTTTGTATAGTGGTATGCTTAGATTCCTTTCTCTTTATCTTTTGTTTTTCTACTAGAGATTTTTGCTTTCTGATTACCATGAGTCTTAAATAACAATCTTATAACAGTTTGTTTTAAGCTGATAACCACTTAACTTTGATCACATGCAAAAACTACTGTTTTCATTCCCCCTTACATTTTATGTCATTGATGTCATAATTGACATCTTTTTTATATTGCACATCTATTACAAGTTATTGTAGTTACATTTATTGTAATATATACTCATAGAGCTGTGTCTCCTTTGTAGCACTTACCTCATATGCAATTTTATATTCTCTTATGTCATATTTGATTAGACTATGAGTTTCATGTTTCATGAAAGCACAGAATGTGACATTTTTGTTAACTATTAAATTTCCAGCACCAAGCATAGTACTTACTACAGAGTAGTTGCTTAATATATAATTATTGAATCAGTAAATCAATAGTAATTGCATTTGTGTGTAATTGGCTGTTTAATGTCCATTTTATCTCCATAAGGGCAGGAAAATCTGGCTTTTTCAACAATGCATCTTTGGGGCATAATGCTAAGTAAATGATCCTCAATATAAACGTGCTGAATAAATGAATGGATTAATGGATGAATGAATAAAAGTGAATTGTGACTACTTAGGAACTATGAAAAAGATAAAAAGAGAGTTCAGGCAGTTAGCTTAAGGTGAGATGCAGCCTTGGCATTTAACAACTAAAGGCCAGAGCACTCCCCTGGCAGTGACCCACTCTCAGCTTTCACCTATACTTCAACAGGGCATCTGGTGCTTCAGTCCAAAGCAGTCAGTCAGTCCATCATTTAGGGATTCCAAGGAGACCAAGGAAAAGATATATCTGAGAATGGCAGTGATATAGTTTGGCTGTGTCCTCACCCAAATCTCACCTTGAATTGTAATAATCCCTACATGTTAAGGGTGAGGCCAGGTGGAGATCATTGAATCATGGGGTTGTTTCCCCCATGGTTTTCTCGTGATAGTGAGTTCGTTCTCACAAGATCTGATAGTCTTATAAGGGGCTCTTCCCCCTTTGCTCAGCACCTCTCCTTCCTGCCGGCTTGTGAAGAAGGTGCCTTGCTTTCCCTTCACCTTCTGCTGTGATTGTAAGTTTTCTGAGGCCTCCCCAGCCATGCTGAACTGTGAGTCAATTAAACCTCTTTTTTTTTTTTTTAAATAAATTACTCAGTTTTGGGCAGTTCTTTAAAGCAGTAGAAACATGGACTAATATAGGTTGGGACCTTTTCCTTCTGCCTTCAAGTCATACACTTTCTAGGCAGCCACTTTGTCTACCCAGCCATAAGTTCAGTCTTAACTAGAGAAGGTCTGATGCAGATCACACTGTAGCTCCTCTCTACACAACATTTGTAACAAGTTCCATTGTCTGGAAAGGAAAAATAAAAAGAGAAACATTGAGAAAGAGTAAAGCAAATATTGATCAAGAGGGAGTTTGGGGGAATGTGAGAAGCACAACCCCAAATTCATATCTGGTTATTGTTGGAGAATAAGCTTTAAGATCTCACTGCAAATGGATTTATGTTTCTTTTTTTAAATTGGCTTTTCTTGTTATTGCTTTGCTTTTATTTTTTAGCAAAAGAGCTCTTTCCTTGTCTTGATGTAGGAAAGTAAAGGTAGCCCTTTGGGGATAGAGCAGTGTTTCCCAAAGTTTTTGTTCCTGTTGTTTTGTAAACACATGTACGCATTTGGGATAACTATAATCTCTCCACTCTGGTAGATACTCATTCTACCAGAAGTTTGTATCTCCCTGGGTAGCTATTTTACATGCTCTGTGTGTTGGAATGTTTTTAGGCTTCATATATGGTATTCATATATTACGAATATTTGTTTTCTTCACTTAGCATAGTCATGCCTTCTTCAACTACATAAAGGCGAGCCAAAAGAAAGTTTTCGTGCCTGTGCTGAAGGCACTAGGTTACAGGGTAAGGAACAACAGGAGGAAGATATAACCTTGAAGGGAAGGTGACATTTCTGTGGACAGTCAGGGCTCCTTAACAAGCAGCTCACCACCACGCCCCATCTAGTGATTCTTCCTCCAAGTATTTGTATTTTAATACGGTAAGAGCTGACATAACAGGGCATGGTGGCTCACACCTGTAATCCCAGCACTTTGGGAGGCCAAGACAGGAGGATTGCTTGAGCCCAGTGGTTCAAGGCTAGCCTGGACAACATGGTGAAACCGTGTCTCTACAAAAAATACAAACATTAAACAGGCATGGTGGCACATGCCTGTGGTCCCAACTAGTAGGGAGGCTGAGGTGGGAGGATCATTTGAGCCCGGGAGGTCGAAGCTGCAGTGAGCCAAGGTCACACTACTGCACTCCAACCTGAGAACCAGAGTGAGATACTATCTGTCTTTTAAAAAAAAGTGACATACATTATGAATAGAAGCACATATTTTTCAGATGCAAGGTTTTTGCTGTTGTGTTGTTAACCACAAGAGAAACAAATTGAGGTGGGAGTGATACAAAACTAACATACAAGAAGTTCCAGGATTTTTTTTAACAGTTACAGTCCTCTTGGGGTCTGTACTTCCATTTAAATGAGTTTATCAGAATAGTTTTAGTCTCCTGATGGGTTGTAACTCGTTATTGGTCAGCTTTTGTAGAAAAGGTGTAGGAACTCGAAGGAATAACATAGGTGATGTTTCCCAAACCGAGGGAAAGACCCATGGTACAGGTGCTCGATGATTATGGAATGACTGTGTGTGAAATGACACTAGACTACTCAGTGTGCAGCTAGTCATTTCAGTTATCTTTCAATCCTTTTAATTAATCAAGGAGAAATTTGCACTTGGTTTCTAGAGGGTCCCAGCATTGCTGTAATCCTGGCATCCCCTTTACACAGAGAGAGGTGTATTAGTCAGTTCCCTCACTACTCTAAAGAAATACTTGAGACTGGGTAATTTATAAAGAAAAGAGTTTTAATTGGCTCATGGTTCTGCAAGCTGTACAGGAAGCATAGCAGCTTCCGCTTCTGGAGAGGCCCCAGGAAACTTAAAATCATGGTGGAAAGTGAAGGGGGAGCGAGTAGTTCACATGGCGGGATCAGGAGGAAGACAGAGATGGGGGAGGTGCTACACAATCTTAAACAACCAGATCTCATGAGAACTCACACACTTGCATAAGAACAGCACCAAGGGGATGTTGCTAAACTATTCATGAAAGACCACCCTCATGATCCAGTCACCTCCCACCAGGCCTCGCCTTCAACACTGAGAATTACAATTTGACATGAGATTTGGAGGGGGGTGGGGGACAAAGATCCAAACCGTAAGAAGAGGTGAGTCTTAGGTTTGGGGTCAATTACTGTATTATTAGTATTCTTTCATTTTTTATATCTATTATTCATGTTACCAGGTATTAGTAGCCAGTGGTACTAATTTTCCTCTTAGTCATTAAACCAGAGTAGGATACCTGCTTTTTGCTAGGCTCAGTTCAATGTACTGGGGATTCAGTGCTTAACAAAGCACAGTTCTTCCTTTCGTGGAGTGTATGTAAAGTGATAAAAACATTTTCTCTCAAATTACATTTAAGTTTTTAAAAGTGAGCTGTTAATTAAAGCAAAATAATTAAGCAAATGCTATTACAACAGGTGGTTCACAAATATGACAAAACAATAAAAATGGCATTTATATGATTAAAATTGAAGAGCTATAGGAAAGTTGTAGAATCAACATTAATTTCTTTCCTTTCTTCTTTAGATAAAAGGACATTTATTCTGTGTCCCCTGATTTTCCTGATACCAAAGACAGCCAGAAGAAAGATATATTTGCTATTCTGAAAGCACTCACAAATAGAGGGGAAAAGGTCAACATTTGCCATCCGGCATGAACACCCCGGAGGCCACTCATTCCTGCTGGTGAATGTCCCATGGCAGTTTCCTGGTGGTGGAGACCACAGAGTGGGTGTGGGCAGATGTGGGGGAGAGGGGAGCAGAGCAGGATGCTCCAGGCATGGGAAATGGCGTGGGGAAGTCACACTAAGGCACACCATCCAGAGCCATGAATGCCATCCTAAGGACACTGAATCTTTTCCTGAAGGTATCAGGACACCACTGTGGGATTATACATAGAGGAATAGCATGACCAGATGTGCTCTTAGGAATATGACTCTGGCTGCTTCTCTTTGAAATTTTCATTTTTAGAAGACTAAATTGATCAAAGCGTGCTGAAATTGCTGGGAACAAAAACAAGAACAAAATCTCTTTTTCCCACCCTCTCACTACTCTTCAATAAAGTTAAGCTTTCTACCTTCCTTTATTTCCCACTTTTAAATATGTTAAATATTTCCCACTTTTAAAGAGTGTGCCTAGAAAGATTTTCCAAAATTAATGAGAATACTGAAAAATCATAGTTGCTTGGGTACAACTTGAGGTTACCTTAAAGCTATGTTCATCCTTTTTAAAAAGTTTTTAAAATTCAATGAAGTTTTTTGTTTGTTTGTTTGTTTGTTTAGAGACAGGTATTTCTATGTCACCTTGGCTGGAGTGCAGTCGTGTGATCATAACTCAATGCAGCCTCAAACTCCTGGCTCAAATGATCCTCCCACCTCAGCCCTTGAGTAGCTGAGATTACAGGCACACTCCACCACACCCAGCTATAATTTTTAAAATTTCTTTAGAGATGAGATCTCGCTATTGTGCCCAGGCTGGTCTCAAAGTCCTTGCCTCAAACAATCCTCCCACCTCACCCTCCCAAAATGCTGGGATCACAGGCGTGAGCCACTGCACCCAGGCAATTTTTTTAAGAGAGAGATGAGGTATCTCTATATTGCCCAGGCTATGTATAGCCCAGTAGCTATTCACAGGCGTGATTATCACACACTGCAGTGTCAAACTCCTGGGCCCAGTAGAGCCTCCCATAGGTGGGGCTGCAGGCAGACACCACTGCACCTGGCTCTCTTCACTCTTTGCAAAGACAACTCCTAATCTTGATCTCTTAGGACTGTTGGGACAATCCTCTGGGATGGCCGAGGCAGGCTTCACTATTCTCACTCATTCTCTAAATGGGGAAACAGAATGCCCCAAGGCGGTGGAGCTGGGACTCAACCTGATAGACTTTCATTGTGGTTGATCCCTACACCACAGGGCCAGGAAATATAAAGGAATGATTTCGCACCTGGTTTTCTGGGCTTTTCCGGGTCTTTGTTCACAGTAGGTCTTCCACACCATCACATGACAGGCATCTCACTGCCCTTTGGGCGCACCCTCTATTTGTCTCCCTTAATGACTGTACTGCATCCTTCCACTCTATGTCCACATTGAATACTACATTTTAAAAAGACTACTTTCATTTCACTTTTATACTCAAATGATTTTTGAAAGTGATTTTTTTTCCTAACCCTTTCCAGAAGGGTTCGGCAATCATATCAAAACTTGCTTCTAATAGACCCACTTTGGTTGGGGAGTGCTTTTCTCTCAGCATCTTTATGTTTTATTACCTACCTGGCATTGTAGGGTAGATGCTCTTTGCTAAATTTTTTCATCTTTATTTCCCCTCCTCTGAGAAGCAGATTTTACTCTACTAAATGCCTTGAGCAAAACTTAATTCATTCCACCGATTCACATCTGTAGAACAAGCACTGATGGGAAGGGCTGTTTGAAATGAAATCAGAACTGAAGCTTACACAGTTAAAAAAAAAAAAAAAGAAAGAAGAAAGAGAAAGGAAAAGAAATGGGCTGACATCCGCCTCTCAGTGTGACGGGATTAAGACGATTTTAATTATCTCACCTGGCTTTTGTTATTGCACTAATTCTTGCTTCCTCCGCCTAGCTAATATGATAGCGTAAGATCTGGTACTCTTATCTGGATTCCCCCACTTTAGGAAAGTCGAAGAGCCCCCAGGTTAAAGAGTAAAAATCACAGTTCAAAATGCTCAGAAATGTGTGATGGCAAGAGCAGAGAATTCAGTGACTATGCTTGGTCATGTGCAAATGCTGATAATAACTGGAGGCTCAGGGCTGAATATGTTATACTTTTATGAATAAAGTAAATGGGTTTCTAGTGCGATCTGGATGTGAAAAGAAGACGTGGTTATTGAAGGTACTGGTGAAATATCACGGAATGCAATCTCAGACATGTCCTCCAGTGGGGGCCAGCCGCGTAAACACGAGTGAGGTGTTTGAGGGCATGGCTGTTTCTTTCATTCCACTAAAATACATGCATGCACAAACACAAAAAATCACTCTTATTTCTTGGCCTTTATTCTAAGAAGATGACTGCCATCAGTTTCACATTTGCTGTTTTTCTTCTCTCAAGAACTCTGTGTGACCTGACTGGGAGCAGGGAAAGGAGTGTTCAATAGGTCTTTTTTTTTTCTTCAGTTGCTGAACACCTGAAAATTCTCCTGTGATAAAGACCCAGCCAGCATCCTTAGGCGTGGACCACATTAAGGGAAAGCTTAAAGGAAAAGAGAGTGAGTCATATGCTGCAAAGCAGAGCCAATCCAGAGAACTAGAAATTATTATTCTGATCCCAGGAGGCAGAGGAGTAAAGTGAGACAAGGGGAATGGAGAAACTTGCGTCTGCCTCGGGTTTGGGGTTGGTGGAAAAAGAGAGGAGCGCTTCCGGCCATTAGGGATAAGTCTGCTCGGCAGGAACCATGCAGACTGCTTGGTGGGAGAAGGCCAGGGTGGACGGGCCTGCTGTCCTGCTCTAAGTCGCTTCTGCTGGATGAGAGCTTCTGAGCTGCCGCTTTTGTTCAGGATCAATAAGCAGAGTGAGAAAAGGTGACAAATGAAAGGTGGAAGGGGTATCAGCTTCCCATAGCAAACTAGGGAAGTGGTGATGGGCATTCCATCCCTGTCTCAGCCCCAGATATCCAAGGACAGCCTTCCGGATGTTTCTTCTTGAGACGACTTTGCTGAGAGGTAAGCCTTGTGATTTGTGGCTGAGACATGCCTCAAAAACCTGGGAATGCAGAGCTTCCTGGTGGACCAGCCAAATGACTGGGGGTGGAAAATAGGATCTCCTGCATCAGGCCATCACAGGACTCTCTGCACTGTCAGGGAGTACGCAGAGGGATACAGAGAATCTTCCCTCCCTTTGGAAACGTCAAAGGGAAATCCAAGAAATTACTTTCCATCTGATCCTTATAACCGCATGCCCCACTGACCAGAATAAGCATGGGACAAACACATTAGTGCCCACATAAAATGACTTTTGGAAAAGTCAGATATGATCCACTGAGCTGAATGATCATTACAAGCTGTAATCAGCGAAACCAAATTTCATAGTAAATGGGACATTGGGTATCTCGGAAGAAAAAAAAAAAAAAATTCTACCCTGCAAAAATGCTGCCCCTGAATTGACTGAGACAGTTCTCCATCTCTTTCTGTGCAGCCTCCAGGACAGTTTCATTTTGTTTTAGGAGGCATTGTTCATCTTTGCGGTCCTGCTAGTCAGGCTGAGCCAAATGAACTGATTTATGGAATCTTGGCAGTAGCCTTGGCTTCCAGCTAAAGTCAGGGATCTGCAGATTTGGCTGGCTGCAGAGAGGCAGTCTGAGTATATCTCTGTTATTAGGGTGAACACAGATAAACAATGTAAATCAATAAAATGCAAATAAAGGGCTGGGTGTGGTGGGTAACGCCTGTAATCCCAGCACTTTGGGAGGCTGAGGTGGGTGCATCACTTGAGGAAAGGAGTTTGAGACAAGCCTGGCCAACATGGCGAAATCTCATCCCTACTAAAAGTACAAAATTTAGCCAGGCGAGGTGGTGCATGCCTGTAATCCCAGCTGCTTGGGAGTGCTGAGGCAGAATTGCTTGAACCTGGGTGGCAGAGGTTGCAGTGAGCCAAGATGGTGCCTCTTGCCTGGGCAACTGAGTGACTCTGTCTAAAAAAAGAAATAGTAAACAAAGGGTGTGGTCTTGATCCGGTTAACATTCCAGAGTCAATTTCCAGCAAATGCAAGTCTGCTAAATCCCAATGGTGAAGATCTTATGAGTTCTATGGGCTCTGTCCAGAGGAAAGAAACAAATAGTTGCTAGTAACCTGTGGAAACAAGGAAGGGACTTTGTAAAATTAGACTCCGCAGTTTAACGACCCTCAATGTGCTTCTGAAAGACAGAGCACTATTTCGCTCTGAATCTTTCATGAAATTACAAAAATGTTCAACCAGAGCAAAAGGAACCTCCCAGTTTTCAATAGAATCCCCTTGACTATGATTTCTAAATGTTGACATCTAGGAAGGAAAACAGAGCACACGTAGTAAAAAGTCCAGTAGAGCAAGCTTGCCACATTCTGGGCATACAGGAGTTTGATGGATGTCCAACTCCTGCACTGGCTGAGTTGTAATGAGGCAGGAACCCTTGGTAGACTTATTGAGTAATAGCGTATCCCATCTCTGAGGGTGCCTCCCAGAACAGAAGCTCCCACTACTGTCCATAGTGACCATCAGCCCAACTGTGACAGCTCAAGTCATTAGAAAGTCCCTCCTTTTGTTAAGCTCTGATCAGCTAGCTCTGCCCCTAACCCCTTCTCAAAGCAGACATGAATTTTAAAATGTCTTTGCCCTGGAGCAAAAAGAACTCAGATATAAATTCTGGATTTGTCAAATTGGGATAAAAGGTTGATATGTATTCTCGACTGGCAATGGAAACAAATGTGCCCCATATATTCATGTTCATAAAAACATAGCTTCAGCCAACCTGAGCATTACGTCAAGTTGAGCCATATGAAATTGCCAATTTTGTCAGTCACACATGATTGACAATTGGCTACTTTACTGATCCAACCTCCAACATGACAGTTAAGAGCACAGACTTTGGAGTCAGCTTCGCCACTTACCAGCCACTATCCTGGGCAAGTTACTGACTATTCTATCTTCATTTCCTCACCTAACAGGATTTACCTCATAGCATTAATCTTATTCTCACAACATTTGTAAAAAGTGAATGAGTTAATACAAGTAATGCATTTAAAAGCGTTCTTGGCATATAGAAATAATTATTCATTCCTTTTTCATAGGACTTTACTGACCCCAATTAAATAGGTAACCCTAGAAGAATAGAACCTATTGGGGGTGGGATGAGTGACTGCAAGAGGGACATCTGCTGAGGGCATCATGCTCAAAAGGGGCTTCAAATGTAGTCTTTTGACTTATCTCCAAATGAAAGTAAATATACAGTAGATCTATGGGTTATTGATTCATAATAAGTTATTAATTATTAACACTTAAATTTATCACAATATTTAGAGACTTGTTTTGGCATATCTTCCTTATTTAATACACTTGAATCTCAAAAAAAATACAAGTGACTCAAGGCTTCTCAATCTCTGAAAGGCAGTGGGAATGGAACTGCTAAAAGCCATTAACTTCTCTATATTTCTCCTATTGAAAATACAAAAGGAGAATGAATGGTAAAGGATAAATCTAGCTGACTCCTCCCTTGTTAGAGACCTTGACTTCCACAAATAGGTTATTTCTACCTCCAGCTCAATGATCAGTTCAAGATTTTAGGCATCTGTGGTCATGCACACCATTGAGTAGTTTATAGCATTGCCCATGCCAAGAAACGCAACCATGAGCTAATTCCCAAAATGTTTGTCAAAAGCCTTATTGAGAAAATTAATATTTAGCAAAAAATAATTGGAGATCATACAGTATTCCATGTCCTCAGATGTTCTAAAATCTAACCATGGATTATGGCATCTTGGTAAAGAACTGCTGATTTACATAGAATTGTAATGACTATCCCCAAATAGCTTCACTGAATTATGGACCTGCGTAATGGGTCAGTATGAGAGACAGTCCAGTGAAAGTCTTTGTTGGGTCTACTATGACAGTGCTGTTGTTGTTTCAATGATATCCACTTTATGCACAGAAGGAAATTCCTACTTCATCCTGGAATTGAGAACAGTCAATTTTGTAAATTATTAGACTTCTGTTTTCAAGATAGCACTTAGAAACCTGAGAAACAAATGCACAGTCCATTAAATAGAAGTCAATTTTAAATAAAATTAGTTAATAATCTTAAGATTATTACCACAGGTTCCATTTTATGTCTCCACCATTATTTTATTTTCTTTTACTTAAAAAAATTAGTCTATTGATGTATAATTTATATACAACAAAATTCACCACTTTGAAGTGTAAAATTCAATGAATTTTGACAAAGTGCATGAAGTTGGGTAACTACCACCTGTCAGAGCAGGAGCATTGCCATCTTGGACAAACACCACCATTTAAGTTTCACCTTGATCAAAAACCACCTAAATCCAAAGGGCATCAGCCTAATGGCTAAGATCAGCATGACTATAAACCACAAATAGCATCCCCTACCAGAGACATGCCAGCCCCGAGATAACCTGCCTTCCAGCTAGAAAGATGCCAGCCCCAAGATAACCTTCCCTCCACCCAGAGACATTCCAACTCCGTCATAAACTTCCCCTGGACACAGAAACATTCCAAGCTTGTGATAAGTCCCCTCACCCTAAAACCAATATATACTGTTAGTCTGTAAGAGATAGAAATTGGCCAGAAGCCCCTCTCAGATTTATTCCCCAAAATAAACCTGTCTTTGACTGTTGAGCTGCTTTCTGTGTTCTTTCCTCTTTCTTTAACTCCTACACCACCAACCTCGTGATATACAGAACATTTCCATCATCCTCACAACATTTCCCAGTGCTCACATGTCAACAGTCTCCTTTCCCCAGCTCCAGGCCTGGGAACCACTCATCTGCTACTCTAGTTTTGTCCTTTCTAGAATTTCACATAAATAAAATCATATAGTCTTTTGTGTCTGAACTCTTTCAGTTAGAATAATTGTTGTGAGATTTATCTACGTTGTTGGGTATATTGGTAGTTAATTCCTTTTTATTGCTGAGAAATAATTCCATTGTGTGAATATGCAGATATGCCAAAATTTAGGTTGATTCTAATTTGGGGCTATTATGAATAAAGTTGCTATGAACATGAATTCACTAGTCTGTGTGAATGTATATTTTCCTTTATTTTGGGTAAATGCCTAGGTGTGAGATTGTTGGATTAAATGGTACCTGTACGTTTAACTTTATATGAAATAGGCAAATTGTTTTCCAAAGTGGTTGCACCATTTTGCATTTACCAGCAATGCACAAGAATTCCAGTGGCTTCACATCCTTGGCAATACTTGGTATTGTTAGACTTTTTAATTTTAGATATTCCAGTGCATATGTAGTAGGATATTATTGTAGTTCTACTTAGTATTTCCCAATGGCTATTAATATCAAACATATTTTCATGTTATTTGCCATTCAAATATTTTCTTTGGTGAAATATCAGTTCAAAATTTAAAAAAAATGAAATTGGGCTGTGGTCTTCATATTATTGATTTGTAAGAGTTCTTTATCTATTCTGCATATATTCTGGACATATGTTTTGCAAATATTTTCTCCCTGTCTGCGAATTTTCTTTTCATTGCCTTCACAGTGTATTTTCAAAAGCAAAAGTTTTAAATCTCTTTCTTTCTTTCTTTTTTCCTTTTCTTTTTCTTTTCCTTTTTTTTTTTTTTTTTTTTTTTTGAGACAGGGTCTGGCTGTGTCACCCAGGTTGGAGTGCAGCAATGCAATCTTGGCTTACTGCAAATTCTGCCTCCTGGGCTCAAGTGATCCTCCCACCTCAGCCTCCCAAGTAGCTGGGACTAAAGGCCAGCTAATTTTTAAAAATTTTTTTGTAAAGATGAGCTTTCACCATGTTGCCCAGGCTGCTCTTAAACTCTTGAGCTCAAGCAATCTGCCAGCCTCAGCCTCCCAAAGTGTTGGTATTACAGGCATGAGTCACTGTGCCCAGCTGCTTAAATTTCAATAAAGTTTATCAAATTTTTCCTTCATGATTTTTATGTTCTTAGAAATCTTTGCCTAACCCAAGGTAACAAAGATGACCTCATATCCTCTTGTGGAAATTTTATAGTTTCAATTTGTTATTTAGATCTATGATCCATTTTGAGTTAATTTTTATATGTAGTGTGAGGTAAGAACCAAAGTTCATTTTTTGCCCCTCAATATCCAATTGTTTCAGCATCTTTTTTTGAAAGGAATATCTCTCCCTATTGAGTAATCTTTGCACTGTTTTGAAAACCAACAGATCACACTTGTTCAAGCCATGGCCCATGGGCTGCATGCAGCCCAGGTTAGCTTTGAATGTAGCCCAATAAAAATTCACAAACATTGTATGATTTTTTTGTGAAATTTTTTAGCTCATCAGTTATCATTAGAGTCAGTCTATTTTATGTGTGACCCAAGACAATTCTGCCACATTCTGCCAATGTGGCCCTGGGAAGCCAAAAGTTTGGACACCTCTGCAACAGATCATGTAGACAGGGGTCTATTTCTGGACTCTGTACTGTCAGACTGATTTCATTAATTTATGTGTACAGTTATGCACTGTATGACATTTTGGCCAATGACAGACTGCATACTGGATGGTGGTCCCATAATACTATATTTTTACTATACTTTCTTCTATGTTTAGGTATGTGTAGATAAACAAATACTTACCATTGTGTTCCAGTTGCCTAGAGTATCCAGTAGAGTAACATGATGAACACGTTTGTAGTCTAGGAGCAATAAGCTAGATCATATATCCCAGATATATAAGAGGCTCTACTATCTAGGTTTGATAAGTGCACTCTATGATGTTCACACACACAACAACAACAACAAAATCACCTACGCTTTTCTGAATGTGTCCTCATCATTAAGTAACACATGACCGTATATGTGATTGCTGTAGTCTTAAAATTAGGTTGTCTAAGTTCTTCAGCTTTGTTCCCTTTCCAAATCGTTTTAGGTGTGCTAGGTCCTTCACTTTTCTGTTTACATTTCAGAATTAGCTTGTCAATTAAAAAAAAACCACATAGGACTTTGATTGAACTTACATTGACTTTCTATGGTAGCCATGAAATTGTGGCTTGCAGAGCTCCCACTATAAGGAGTGCAACCAGAGCCCCAGATGCTATGCTTTGAAATACATTGCTTTATTTTCTCTGGGGCCACACCTTACTTGGACAAGACTGCTCCCTTGTCAAGGACTGAGCATGGTGGGGCTACCAAAGCAGATTCATTTCTGGGAGACATTAAGCTCCTCTTTTGGCAATGTAAACTCAAGGAATCCCTGCTGGCTTTGTTGAAGCTTCTTTAGACTGCATGACAGTCTAGGACAGTTCCACCCAACATTCTCTCCCTCTCACCTTCACTTAGATTCACACTTGCCTCCTAGCCTGACATCTTTTCCAGCCTTCTCCAGTTCTTGCTCTCATTTTCTTTTCACAAGCATCTTCCTTAATAAAATCCTTGCATATTACTCCTGTCAATATCAGCTTCTCAGAGGATCTGCGTTAACACAAGTGGTACCAAGAGTGGTTTGAAAGAATAGACAGCAAGGTGGAGTTGTAAAATTAACTCACCTACTTGGCAGATCAGAAGCACATATATGGTTCTGGGAACAAAGTGCAGTCCAACTGGTAATTTTTCACTGGTAGAGGCCCTTGAAAATGTTCCTGTCAGGGCAAATGCTGCAATGGGTGTGATGATATCTGCATTTGGAAATACAAGGGAAACTTCTTACAAGTATAGCACAATTGGGTCAGGTACAGTGGCTCACACCTGTAATCCCAGCACTTTGGGAGCTCAAGGTGGATGGATTATGAGGTCAGGAGATTGAGACCATCCTGGCCAACATGGTGAAGCCCCATCTCTACTAATACACAAAAAAATTAGCCAGTGTGGTGGTGTGCACCTGTAGTCTCAGCTACTCAGGAAGCTGAGGCAGGGGAATCGCTTGAGCCCAGGAGTCAGAGATTGCAGCCAGAGCTGAGATCACACCACTGCACTCTAGCCTGGCAACCGAGCAAGACCCTATCTCAAATATATATGTGTGTGTGTGTGTATATATATGTGTGTGTATATATATGTGTGTGTGTGTATATATATGTTTATAGCACAATTGGCTGGCTAAGGCTAAGTGCATTGACTGCATGTTAGTGGGGAATGAGAGACTGAGAGCCATTAATACACACTTACTAGCTAAGTGTGGGAACCATAGAGCCTCCAGTGGTAATAGTGGTTGCATATAAAGAAGTCTTTACCGCCTATAACTGAAGGGCAGGCACAATCAAAAGGTAAGCTCAAGCCCTAATTATGAGGATCTCAGGGCACCAGAGACATTAAACACTCCTTTAGGCAGGAAATCTGGAGAGATATACTTAGTGATGTTGACTCTACAACATTCCCACCCCCATCCTCTGGGCGTGGATGGGTGGCCCATCTTTCCCTAGTAAGAGCTAGTACTTTGGCCATGCTGAAAGATGCTGCAGAATCTTCCTCACCAAAAGATACAGACACAGCCCTTGAGACCTGTCTCCATCTCCATTCCTGCTTTCAGACTGATAGAGTGAAATTCCAAGATAACACAGATATAGTTAGGGTGTGCCCTGTAAGGCAAGAAAGAGATCTATGCAGAAAGAAACAAGATGTGATGGGGCATGGTGGCTCATGCCTGTAATTGCAGCAGTTTGGGAGGCTGAGGCAGGAGGATCCCTTGAGCTCAGGAGTTTGAGATAATCCTGGGCAACATAGGGAGACCTAGTCTCTACTAAAATACAAAAAAATTAGCTGGGCAAGATGGTGCAGGTACTTGGGGATTGAAGCAGGAGGATCATTTGAGCCTGGGAAGTGTAAGAGTTAAAGAAAGAGGAAAGAAACACAGAATGCAGCTTAAGAGTCAAAGACAGGTTTATTTTAGAGAAAAACCCGAGAGGGGCTTCCAGCCAATTTTGGTCAGGAGCGCTTTCTTTTACAGAGGAAGAGTATATATTGGTTTTAGGGTGAGAGGCTTATTACAAGCTTGGAATGTTTCTGTGTGGGAGGACGTTTATGGTGAGGTTGGAACGTCTCTGGGTGGAGGGGAGGTTATCTTGGGGCTGACATCTTTCCAGCAGGAAGGGAGTTATCTCAGGGCTGGCATCTTCCCGACTGGAGGTGGGTTACCTTAGGGCTAGTATGTTTCTGGTTGGGGAGGAGTTTGGAATGTTTCTGGTCGGAGATGTTATTTGTGATTTATGGTCATGCTGACCTTAGCAATTAGGCTGATGCCCTTTGGATTTAGGTGGTTATTGATTCAGGTGAATTTAAAAGTGACAGTGCTTGCCCAAGATGGTGATACTCCTGCTCTGTCAGGAATTAGAGGCTGCAGTAAGTCCTGATCATGCCACTGCACTCCAGCCTGGGCAACAGAGTGACACCCTGTTGAAAAAGAAAAAAGAAAGAAGACAACTATCTGGTATGTACTAGCAGTACCTTGGAAATACTCCTGGGGTTTGACTTGAGGGATTTTGGTCAAGGAGGCTAGAATGTTAAGCTGGATAACCAAGAATTCATTGATTTGGGGCATTTTCTCAGGATACAGTTTTTATCACCCTAGCAAAGCCCCAGGGGAGAGGACAAACTAATTTGATGGGAGTGGCTCCTAAAAGCCAGGAAAAGATGATGGGCAAGCCTCAGCAAAGGAGAGATGTCTAAGCTTCCTTCATAGATGGCAAGAGAAAGAATGAAGAGCCTAATAAGCATGAATGCGTTCCAATAAAACTTCATTTACAAAAACTCATGATGGGCTGGATCTGACTGTAGCTTGCTGAACACTGCCCTTGACAGCAGCCAACCAAGGTGCCACTTAATATCTCTAATTTAAAAAGGCAAACAGGAGAATGCTTAGGACTCTAACAAAGTTAGAATGGAGGCGTCAAAGTCTGAAAACAGTTGCCCCAATAACAAGTTACCATTTGGTGGCTGATGCTCACACTGGAGCCAATTTTCAGACCTGGAGCCCTTTGACCTAAGAGGTAGCTGGGTCCTACAGGATCCTATTGAGAGGTGAAGCTGGCTGGGCTTCTGGGTCTTGTGGGGACTTGGAGAACTATTCTGTCTAGCTAAAAGATTGGAAATGCACCAATCAGCCCTCTGTGTCTAACTAAAGGTTTGTAAATGCACCAATCAGCACTCTGTAAAAACGGACCAATCGGTTCTCTGTAAAATGGCCCCATCAGCAGTATGTGGGTGGGGCCAAAAATGGGAATAAAAGCAGGCCACCCGAGACAGCAGCAGCACCCCACTTGGGTCCCCTTCCATACTGTGGAAGCTTTATTCTTTCGCTCTTTGCAATAAATCTTGCTGCTGCTCACTCTTTGGGTCCACACTACCTTTATGAGCTGTAACACTCACCACGAAGGTCTGCAGCTTCACTCCTGAAGCCAGTGAGGCCATGAACCCACCAGGAGAAACAAACAACTCTGGACATGTCACCTTTAAGAGCTGTAACACTCACTGCAAAGGTCTACAGCTTCACTCCTGAAGTCAGCAAGACCACGAAGCCACCAGAAGGAATAAACTCTGGACACATCTGAACATCTGAAGGAACAAACTCTGGACACGCTATATTTAAGAACTGTAACACTCACCGGAGGGGTCTGCAGCTTCATTCGTGAAGTCACCGAGACCAGGAACCCACCGGAAGGAACCAATTCCGGACACATTTCAGCAACAACCAAGGGACACTCAACTGTCACCAAATGGTGAGTACCATAGGACCCCTTTCACTTACTATTCTGTCCTATTTTCCTTAGAATTTGGGGGTTAAATACTGGGCACCTGTCGGCCAGTTAAAAACACCTAGCACAGCTGCCACACTAAAGACATGGGCATCAGGCTTTCTGGGAAAGGGGTCTCTAACAACCCCCAACTCTTCAGAGTTGGGAGTGCTGGTTTGCCTGGAACCAGCTTCTGGTCTTCTGTACTTCTGGGCTGAGTCAAGGGTCGACAGAGAGGAAAGCCATTCTGCTCCGGGGTCCTGACAACAAGTTGGTTGACCCTGTGGCCATGAGCAGAACTCTCAAAGTCATGTTGCCCAAGCGAAACTCACCCATCTATCCTATCTATCCTGACCCTTGCCTCCTGGATCCTAATGCCTGCCAGACAAACTTCCTCTCACCTCTCTTCTCTGAGGCTAGTCCTGCTTTGAAAAACCACTCCCTGTCTCTGGAGCTTTTCTAGTTTCTCCTATAAAAATGATTTCTAGTATAACCTCCAGGACTCTGTTACCTTCTTTAGGCACCCAGGCTCACCAATCAGAAAGACATAATTTTTGCCCAAAGCCCCACTGTAGGGGGTACTATCTGGAATTTTAGGATCCCTCCTCAGACAAGCAGGCCTAACAAAAGCTATTCCTGAAGCAAGGAGATGGGGAGCCTCAGAAATTGTATCCTTCCTATTCATATAAATGAGGACAAAAGGCATCACTCTTCCAACTCTGGAGATCCCTTTCTTCCCTCAGGGTATGGCCCTCCACTTCATTTTTGGGGCATAACGTCTTTATAGGACATGGATAAGGTCCCAGTACTAACAGGAGAATGCTTAGGACTCTAACCGGTTTTCAAGAATGCATCGGTAAGGGCCAGCAAATCTGATTTTTCTCAGTCCTCTTTGTGGTATAGGAGGACAGGCAAGGGTGCAGGTTTTCGAGAATGTGTTGGTAAGGGCCACTAAACCCGACCTTCCTTGGTCCTTCTTGTGGTCTAGGAGGAAAGCTAGTGTTTCTGCTGCTGCACTGGTGAGTACAACTATTCTGATCAGCAGGGTCCAGGGACCATTGTGAGTTCTTGGGCAAGAGAGGTTTCTGCTGCTGCATCAGTGAGCATAACTATTCCAATGAGCAGGGTCCAGGGACGGTTGCAGTTTCTTGGACAGGGGGAGAAACAAACAAACCAAAACCATGGGTGGTTTTGTCTTTCAGATGGGAAACACTCAGGCATCAACAGGCTCACCCTTGAAATGCATACTAAGCCATTGGAACCAATTTGACCTGCAAACCCTGAAAAAGAGGTGTCTCATTTTTTTCTGCACTATGACCTGGCCCCAGTATTCTCTCTCTGATGGGGAGAAATGGCCACCTGAGGGAAGTATACATTACAATACTATCCTGCAATTTGAACTTTTCTGTAAGAGAGAAGGCAAATGGAGTGAAATATCTTATGTCCAAGCTTTCTTTCAGTGAAGGAGCATACAAAACTATGCAAAGATTGCAATTTACATCCCATAAGAGGACCTCTCAGCTTCCCCCCATATCCTAGCCTCCCTATAGCTCCCCTTCCTATTAATGATAAGCCTCCTCTAATCTCCCACACCCAAAAGGAAATAAGCAAAGAAATATCCAAAGGACCACAACCCCCACCCCGGGCTATCGGTTATGTCCCCTTCAAGCTGTAGAGGGAGGGGAATTTGGCCCAACCTGGGTACATGTCCCCTTCTCCCTCTCTAATTTAAAGCAGATCAAGGCAGACCTGTGGAAGTTTTCAGATGATTCTGATAGGTACATAGATGACCTACAGCGTCCAGGGCAAACCTTTGATCTTACTTGGAGAGATGTCATTCTATTATTATATCAAACGCTGGCCTTTAATGAAAATAATGTGGCTTTAGCTGCAGCCCAAGAGTTTGGAGATACCTAGGATCTTAGTCAAGTAAATGATAGAATGACAGCTGAAGAAAGGGACAAATTCCCTGCTGGTCAGCAAGCCGTCCCCAATATGGATCCCCACTGGGACTTCGACTCAGATCATGGGGACTGGAGTCATAAACATCGGTTGACCTGTGTTCTAGAAGGACTAAGGAGAATTAGGAAAAAGCCCATGAATTATTCAGTGATGTCTACCATAACTCAGGGAAAGGAAAAAAATCCTTCTGCCTTCCTCGAGTGACTGTGGGAGGCCTTAAGGAAATATTCTCCCCCATCACCTGACTCATGAGAGGGTCAATTGATTCTAAAAGATAAATTTATTACTCAGTCAGTTGCAGACATCAGGAGAAAGCTCCAAAAGTAAACCCTGGGCCCTGAACAAAATTTGGAGGCATTATTAAACCTGGGCAACCTCGGTGTTCTATAATAGGGACCAAGAAGAACAGGCCCAAAATGAAAAACAAGATCAGAGAAAGGCCGCAGCCTAAGTCATGGCCCTCAGAAAAACAAACAAACCGTGGTGGTTCAGACGGGAGAGAAAATGGAGCAGACCAATCACCTGGTAGGGCTTGTTATCAGTGTGGTTTACAAGGACACTTTAAAAAAGATTGTCCAACGAGAAACATGCTGCCCCTTCATCCATGTCTGCTACGCTGAGGCACTCACTGGAAGGTACACATGCACCAGAGGACAAAGGTTCTCTGGGTCAGAAGCCCACGACCAGGTGATACAACAACAGAACTGAGGGTGCCCGGGACAAGCACCAGCTCATGTCACCACCCTCACTGAGCCCCGGGTACGTTTAACCATTGAGGGCCAGGAAGTTGACTTCCTCCTGGACACTGGCGTGGCCTTCTCAGTATTAAGCTCCTGTCCTGGATGACTGTCCTCAAGATCCGTTACCATCCAAGGAATCCTGGAACAGCCTGTAACCAGGTATTTCTCCCACCTCCTCAGTTGTAATTGGGAGACTTTGCTCTTTTCACATGCCTTTCTTGTTAAGCCTGAAAGTCCCACACCCTTGTTAGGGAGGGACACATTAGCCAAAGCTGGAGCTACTATCTACATGAATATGGGGAACAAGTTACCAATTTGTTTTCCCCTACTTGAGAAGGGAATAAAACTTGAAGTCTGGGCATTGGAAGGACAATTTGGAAGGGCAAAAAATGCCCACCCAGTCCAAATCAGGCTAAAAGGCCCCACCACTTTTCCTTATGAAAGGCAATATCCCTTAAAGACTGAAGCTCATAAAATTTACAGGATATTGTTAAACATTTAAAAGCTCAAGGCTTAGTAAGGAAATGCAACAGTCCCTGCAACACCCCAATTCTAGGAGTACAAAACCGAACAGTCAGTGGAGACTAGTCAAGATCTTAGACTCATCAACGAGGCAGGAATTCCTCTATATCCAGTTGTACCCAACCCCTATACCCTGCTCTCTCAAATACCAGAAGAAGCAGAATGGTTCACTGTTCTGGACCTCAAGGATGCTTTCTTCTGTATTCCCCTGCACTCTGGCTCCCAGTTTCTTTTTGCCTTTGAGGATCCCACAGACCACATGTCCCAACTTACATGGACGGTCATGCCTCAAGGGTTTACGGATAGCCCTCAACTGTTTGGTCAGGCACTGGCCCAAGATGTAGGCCACTTCTCAAGTCCAGGCCCTCTGATCCTTCAGTATGTGGATGACTTGCTTTTGTCTACCAGTTCAGAAGCCTCATGCCAGCAGACTACTTTAGATCTCTTGAACTTTCTAGCTAATTAAGGGTACAAGGCGTCTAGGTCGAAGGCCCAGTTTTGCCTACAGCAGGTCAAATATCTATGCCTAATCTTAGCCAGAGGGACCAGGGCCCTCAGCAAGGAATGAATACAGCCAATACTGGCTTATCCTTGCGCTAAGACATTAAAACAGTTACGGGGGTCCCTTGGAATCACTGGCTTTTGCCGACCATGGATCTCTGGACACAGCAAGATAGCCAGGCTGCTCTATACTCTAATCAAGGAGACCCAGAGGGCAAATACTCATCTAGTAGAATGGGAACCAGGGGCAGAAACAGCCTTCAAAATCTTAAAGCAGGCCCTAGTACAAGCTCCAGCTTTAAGCCTTCCCACAGGACAAAACTTCTCTTTATACGTCACAGAAAGAGCAGCGATAGCTCTTGGAGTCCTTATTCAGACTCATGGGACAACCCTACAACCAGTGTCATACCTAAGTAAGGAAACTGATGTAGTAGCAAAAAGCTGGCCTCACTGTTTATGGGTAGTTGTGGTGGTAACAGTCTTAGTGTCAGAGGCTATCAAAATAATACAAGGAAAGGATCTAACTGTCTGGACAACTCATGACGTAAATGGCATACTAGGTGCCAAAGGAAGCTTATGGCTATCAGACAACCACTTACTTAGATACCAGGCACTACTCCTTGAGGGACTGGTGCTTCAGATATGTACGTGCGTGGCCCTCAACCCTGCCACTTTTCTCCTAGATGATGGGGAACCAATCGAGCAAGACTGCTAATAAATTACAGTCCAGACTTATGCCACCTGAGATGATCACTTAGAAGTCCCCCTGGCTAATCCTGACCTTAACCTATATACCAATGGAAGTTCATTTGTGGAGAATGGGATACAAAGGACAGGTTATGCCATAGTTAGTGATATAACCGTACTTGAACATAAGCCTCTTCCCCCAGGGACCAGCGCCCAGTTAGCAGAACTAGTGGCATTTACCCAAGCCTTAGAACTGGGAAAAGGAAAAAGAATAAATGGGTATATAGATAGCAAGTATGTTTATCTAATCCTACATGCCCATGCTGCAATATGGAAAGAAAGGGAGTTCCTAACCTCTAGGGGAACCCCCATTAAATACCACAAGGAAATTATGGCGTTATTGCATGCAGTGCAAAAACCCAAGGAGGTGGCAGTCTTACACTGCCAAGGCCATCAGAAAGGTGAAGGAGAAAAGGCAGAAGGAAATCGCTGGGCAGATAGTGAGGCCAAAATTGCTGCCAGGTGGGACCTCCCATTAGAAATGCCTATGGAAGGAACCTTGGTATGGAACAATTCCCTCCAAGAGATTAAGCCCCCGTATTCCACAACTGAAACATTTCACAGGGGCATAGTTTTCTCCCCTCGGGGTGGTTAATGACAGAAGAAGGAAAGGTACTTATACCTGAAGCCAGCCAGTGGAAAATACTTAAAACCCTCCACCAAATTTTTCATATGGGTATTGAAAACACTCATCAAATGACCAAATGCCTATAAACAGGGCCAAATCTCCTCCAGACCATCCGACAGGTAGTCAAAGCCTGTGAGGTGTGCCAAAGGAATAATCCCTTGGTCCATAGTAAGGCCCCTTTGGGGGAACAAATAATAGGTCACTATCCTGGAGAAGACTGGCAGTTAAACTTCACCCATATGCCTAAGTCAAAGGGATTTCAATACTTGTTGATCTGTGTTGATACCTTTACAAATAGGATAGAAGCTTTCCCCTGCAAGACAGAAAAGGCTCAGGAAGTGATTAAAGTCCTAATTCATGAAATAATTCCTAGATTTGGGCTTCCCCAAAGCTTACAGAGCCCGACTTTTAAAGCCACGAGAACTCAGGGAATTTCCAGGGCGCCAGGGATACAATATCATCTTCACTGCACCTGGAGGCCACAATCCTCAGGGAAAGTTGAGAAGGCAAATGAAACACTCAAGAGGCACTTAAGGAAATGAACACAAGAAACTCATCCCCCATGGTCTACTCTTTTGCCCATGGCCTTGTTGAGAATCCGAAATTCTCACATAATGGGGCTCAGTCCATATGAAATGCTGTATGGATGACGTTTTCTCACAAATGACATCCTACTTGATCAGGAAACAGCCAACTTGGTCAAAGATATAACTTTTTTAGCAAAATATCAACAAAACCCTAAAACCTACCTGAACGATGTCACAGAGAAAAGGGAACAGAGTTGTTTCAACCAGGAGATCCAGTGTTGGTCACATGTCTTCCCCTCTACCTCCCCATCTATGGACTCTTTGTGGGAAGGACCATACTCGGTAATCCTCTCTACACCCACTGCAGTTAAGGTGGCAGGAGTGGAATCTTGGATTCACCACACCCGAGTTAAATTTTGGACACCCCTGGAGGAACCTGTGGGATCGTCAGCTCAGGAGTCCCAAGATCTGCCAGACCAGCCTCGATACACCTGTGAACCGTTGAAGGACTTTCACCTCCTATTTCGGAAGGAAACATCCCATACTAAAAAGGTTCCTACCACTGATCCTGAAGAAAAACCCCTTCCTCCTTAAAAAAGTTAAGTGAAAACCTACATAATCTTTAACACCTCTCCTTGCCCCTTTAATGGAATCCTTTTACTATTTCATCATATTATTAAGCAGCATATTAACCATACTCTTTGCGATAGGACTGTATACTGCAGCTCCTGCTGGGAAGAAAACCCTAATCACATCAACCTTCTTCCTATCTGCCTTCCTTCTGACAGCAATTTACTCCCATCTTTAACTCAGCCTGGATAAGATGATCTCGTCTTCTAGAGCACCCTCTTTACCTTCCTATTTACTGTTTGCCTATCTATCCCTTCTACTTCCTTGGATACCTCATACAATCACCCCTCCCCTTCCACTAGCTAGCTCCTAATTACCTCTACAAGACTCTCAACTTAACCCATACTCTGTTAAACCAGTCCATCCTTCCCCGGCAATTGACTGTTGGTTTTGTATCTCTCTATCAACCTCTGCTTACGTTGCCACTCCCATTCCCACAAAAAACTAGGTCTTTACCAACTTAACCTACCACCCTCCGTAAGAAGGAAAAGACCCTTTCCAACTTCTAAATATGCAATCATTAGCCTGCTTCCCCATCTCTGATAGGACCAAGTGTACCCTAACAGGACATGCAATCCAACTTTTACATTCTTACATTTCCCAATCTCACCTATTACACAAGCAATGAAAAGTCCATATATAGCCCTGTAACTATGAATATCATTTTAACCTTCCAAGCTCCTTTATGCATCCAAGGAAACCTGTCATCAGGCCTGCCCCTGGGGCATCTACTACCCCATCAGTGTAATTACACCCTACAACTTCAAGCCCCAGCTGATCATAGTAACTTCTGAGTCACCCAAACAGCTCCATTCAGATGGCTTGTCCACTTCTCAGGGCCCCCAAAAATCATCACCTCCTCACAGCTTAACAAACAGTCCAGGTTTCGTAATGGCAAACATACTCCCTACATGACCTTTCACCCCTGGACCCCCTGCAGCAGTGTCCCCATCACTAGTGAATGCCTTCTCATCCTCTCTTTCAATCACTCTCTCGAATGGTTCCTAGTAGATACAAAACGGTTTTTTCTCCAATGGGAAAATAAAACACAGGGAGCCACTCAGTTTGCTTCCAACACCCCTTTCCAGCCACTCACTGGAACTACCTTGGCAAGTACTCTAGAAGTATGGGAAAATGAAAACAACAAACTCACACACCTTTTCAACACATACAACCAGTTCCGTCTACCCAGCCAAGATATATTCTTCTTATGTGGAACGTCGACCTATATCTGCCTCCCCACTAACTGGATAGGCACCTGCACCTTAGTCTTTCTAGTCCCAACATTAACATCACCCCAGGAAACAGACCCTATCAGTACACCTTAAAACTCAAGTCTCTCAGTGCAGAGTCATACAACAAATACCCCTACTTATAGGGTTAGGAATGGCTACTGCTACAGGAACCAGAATAGCCAGTTTACTTCATTATTCTACTACCACACACTCTCAAAGGATTTCTCAGATAGTTTGCAAGAAATAACGAAATCTATCCTTACTTTACAATCCCAAATAGACTCTTTGGCAGCAGTGACTCTCCAAAACCTCCTTTCTCACTGCTGAGAAAGGAAGACTTTGCACCTTCTTAGGGGAAGAGTGTTGTTTTTACACTAACCAGCCAGGGATAGTACGAGATGCCACCCGGTATTTACAGGAAAAGGCTTCTGAAATCAGACAACACCTTTCAAACTCTTATACCAACCTCTGGAGTTGGGCAACATGGCTCCTCCCCTTTCCAGGTCCCTTGGCAACCATCTTGCTCTTACTCGCCTTTGGACCCTGTATTTTTAACCTTCTTGTCAAATTTGTTTCCTCTAAAATCGAGGCCATCAAGCTACAGATGGTCTTACAAATGGAACCCCAAATGAGTTCAACTAACAACTTCTACTGAGGACCCCGGACCAATCCGCTGGCCCTTCCACTGGCCTAAAGAGTTCCCCTCTGGAGGACACTACAACTGCAGGGCCCCTTCTTCACCCCATCCAGCAAGAAGTAGCTAGAGTGGTCATCAGCCAAATTCCCAAGAGCAGCTGGCCTGTCCTGTTTAGAGGGGGGATTGAGAGGTCAAGCTGGCTGGGCTTCTGGGTCTGGTGGAGACTTGGAGAACTTTTCTGTCAAGCTAAAGGACTGTAAATGCACCAATCAGCATTCTGTGTCTAGTTAAAGCTTTGTAAACACACCAATCAGCACTCTGTTAAAATGGACCAATCAGCTCTCTGTAAAATGGACCAATCAACAGGATGTGGGTGGGGCCAAATAAAGGAATAAAAGCAGGGCACCTGAGCCAGCAGCCTAACCCGCTGGGGACCCTTTCCATGCTGTGGTAGATTTGTTCTTTCGCTCTTTGCAATAAATCTTGCTGCTGCTCACTCTTTGTATCCACTCTACCTTTGTGAGCTGTGACACTTACCACGAAGGTCTGCAGCTTCACTCCTGAAGCCAGCGAGGCCACGAACCCAGCAGGAGAAACAAACAACTCCGGATGTGCCACCTTTAAGAGCTGTAACACTCACTGCGAAGGTTTACGGCTTCACTCCTGAAGTCAGCAAGACCAGGAACCCACCAGAAGGAAGAAACTCCAGATACATCTGAACATCTGAAGGAACAAACTCTGTATCTTTAAGAACTGTAACGCTCACCGGGAGGGTCTGCGGCTTCATTCTTGAAGTCAGTGAGACTAAGTAACTGGAAGTAACCAATTCTGGACACACTGTAACATCATGACAAGTAGATCCTGTGATACTTCTCTAGTTCTTCCACGAAGTGACCTATTGCCATTTATTTAGGTGACCACACCCTGTGGAAAGGGAGAAAAAAGGTATTTCTCAGATATTTCAAGAACTAATTGGCTACAGAGTCTGAGTTGACATTGATACTCAGAGACCTAAGGCAGCATCGTGGCTCTTGGTCAGCATGGGACCTGCAGGAACTAGGTAGTAATAACCACAGTCCTGTCTAAAGTTCAACTCACAGTGGGCCCCTAGGTCCACAGACTTGCCTGTTGTCGTTTTCCAATTCCTAAGCATGTAAGTGGAATCGATGCATTTGACTATTGGAGTAATCCCACACTGTGTCCCTGGTCTGTAGAGTAAGATTTTTTTATAATTAAGAAGGCCACAGGCCAGGCACGGTGGCTTACGCCTGTAATCTCTGCACTTTGGGAGGCTGAGGTGGGTGGATCCGGAGATCAGGAGATCAAGACCATCCTGGCTAGCATGGTGAAACTCTGTCTTTACCAAAAATACAAAAAAATTAGCTGGGCATGGTGGTGGGCACCTGTAGTCCCAGCTACTTGGGAGGCTGAGGGAGGAGAATGGCATGAACCTGGGAGGTGGAGCTTGCAAGGAGCTGAGATGACGCCACTGCACTCCAGCCTGGGCAGCAGAGCGAGACACCATCTCAAAAAGAAGGAAAGAAAAAAAGAAGGCCAAATGGAATTCTCTGATAGTGTGAGCAGATGATGGAGATTAGTGACCTGAAAGATGCGGGGTTGTTGGTCTCTGTCATTTCTCAGTTTAATTTGCCAGGCTGGTCGCTGGAGAAACCATATTGGTCTTGGGGAATGACTTAAGAGTACCACAGGCTTAACAAAACGGTAGCCATCTGGGAAATTGCTTGCCAATTCTGGTGTTACTGAAAGAGCAGATTAGTCTCAGTTACATGGGATAGAGTCATCAGTTTGCAAAATGTGTTCTTCTTCACTTCAATTAGGAAAAAGGACAGAGGTGGGTGCAGTGGTTCATGCTTGTGATCCCAACACTTTGGGAGGTTGAGTTGGGAGGATTGCTGGAGCCCAGGAGTTCGAGACCAGCGTGGGCAACATAGTGCGACCCTGTCTGTACAAAAAATTTACAAAAAAATAGCCGGGAGTTGTGGCACCCACCTGTAGTCCCAGCTACTCGGGAGGCTGAGGTAAGAGGATCACTTGAGTCCGGGAGGTTGAGGCTGCAGTGAACTATGATTGAGCCACTGCACTCCAGAGTGACACCCTGTCACAAAAAAAAAAAAGAAGAAGAAGAAGAAGGAGAAGGAGAAGAAGAAAATAAGGGAAAAAGGATGAGAAACACTTCATGTTCATGTGAAAAGGACAATGTTCACTTACAGTTTTTCCGGGGGGCTGTATTAGTCCTCCTGCTCTGTTATAACACAGTGTGAAGAGGTATGGACCATTCCCCAGTCACACCAACCATCTCATCAACATCACGCTGCTTGGACGGGATGAGCAAGAAACAGCAGTGCCCTGGAGGCCTTGGAAAGTCACCTGTGCTCTAGAGGGTGGGAGAGAAACCCTATGAAGATCACTGGACAACTCAGTGAAGTTTTTAGGGGGTCATCTGGTCAGGGCCATGCTGGGATATCCTTTTCAAAGAAAAATGCATTTTGACATCTTGAATTCTTCACACAGGAAAAGAAGCATGGTACCTAGTGAGCCACTTTAGAATCTGGTGGCCACATATTCGACCCTGGGAAAACTGCTCGAGCCCATGTACCAGGTAACAAAGAAGGCTGCCGGTTTGCACAGCACCCAGAGCAGGAAAGAGCACTGCTTCAGGTCCGGGCCGTGAAGCAACCAGTGCTGCTGCTAGGATCATTGATCAGGCAGAGCCTATGGTTTGGGAAGTGACAGTGGGGAAGGCGTGATGTGGTATGAAACTTATGACAAGCTCTGGTAGGAGAATCACAACACAGGCCCCTGTGATTCTGGAGTGAAGCCAGGTCATCCTCAGCAGAGAGTGGCATGCCTTCGGAAACAGTCCCTGTGCATCACTGGGCCCTGATAGAATTGGAACACTTAGCTATGGGACAGCGAGTGACCATGTGTTCAGATCTTCCATTTATGAACTGCGTTCCACTGAACCTCCCAAGTCCTAAAGCCAATGAGCTCAGAAAGCCCAGTCTAAGATGAAAATGGGGCATCTGGGATCAAATTAGAGCATGGCAGCAGGCACATGTCAGTTGCACGAGCAGGTAGCCCAACCTCCCCCCATGCCACTCACTGCAGTTGCACTAGTGCACTTACTCCCTATGACCAGCTCAAGGAGGAGGAAAATGTTTAAACGTTCAAGGTTGATGACCAGCCCGGGCAACATAGCAAGACTCGATCTCTAAAAAAAAAAGAAAATTGTTTTAATTAACTAGGCATGGTGGTGCATATCTACAGTCCGAGATACTCAGGAGGCTGAGGAGGAAAGATTGCCTGAGCCCAGGAGCTGGAGGTTGCAGTGATCTATGATTACACTTCTGCACTTTAGCCTGGGAGACAGGGAGATACTCTGTCTCTTAAGAAAAGAGAAAGTTTCAGCTGGGCGCGGTGGCTCATGCCTGTAATCCCAGGACTTTGGGAGGCTGAGGCAGGCAGATCACGAGGTCAAGCGATGGAGACCATCCTGGCCAACATGGTGAAACCCTGTCTCTACTAAAAATACAAAAATTAGCTGGGCATGGTGGCATGCACCTGCAGTCCCAGCTACTTGGGAAGCTGAGTCAGGAGAATCACTTGAACCCGGCAGGCAGAGGTTGCGGTGAGCTGAGATCGTGCCACTGCTCTGCAGCCTGGAGACAGAGTGATAATCCGTCAAAAAAAAAAAGTAAGAAAATTTCAAAGTTGGTCTATAGATGACTTGGTTCAGTATGTGGGGGCAAGTCAAAAATGAACAGGAGTTGCATTATAGCCACATTCATGGGTGACTGGATGGTGGAAAAAAATGTTTTCCCAATGGGCAAAGCTTTGAGCAGCACACCTGAAGTTGCCAGAGGTGAGAATACATTCAGATGTCTGGACCGTGGCATAGAAGGAAGTGGGCTAAATGATTGGGACAAAGGGGTTCTGGAGGAGGGACACGTGCATGAGAAAATGGGAGTGGGCACAAAGCATGAAGATGTTGGTATAGTGTTATGAATGCCTAGAAAGCATCCACCTACCATGGAAACAGCACCGAGTAACCATGTAGATAAAATGACTTGACTGATTGACTTTCGTCAGCTTTGTCACCAGCCACCCAGAACTGCCATGATAGGCCCTTGAGCATCATGGCCTTGGTGGCAAAGACAGAGGTTACCAATGAGCCCAGCAGCATGCACTTCACTCACCAAGGTCTGTTTCACTGCTGCTGTTTTGGAGGGACTGCCCAGCTTGTTGGCAACAGATACCAGCATTGAGCCCTTACCATGGCACTGTTCCCCAAGGGGACCAACAGATGCTGTAGCAGTGAGTTGACTCTATTGGCTCTTCTGGTCTTGGAGGGGCTGGAGGTTTGTCCTCATAGGGATGGGCTCCTCCTCTGGGTATGCGATCACCTCTCCCGCTTGCACAGCCTCAGCTGTCCAGGGAGCTCTAGAAAGTTCATGCTGGCTGTTGAATGGAAACTGGGCTGTATTGAGCCAGGTTGAAGACCAGGAGGCCATGGAGGGAGCTACTGCAATAGCCCAGTTAAGAATTGTTAAGAAATGATGGCTGGGTGACAGTAGAGATGATGAAATAATAGGATTCAAGTTTAAAATAAATAACGAAAAGGTAAACAGTGTGTTATGATAAAAGCTAGCTTTCTTCTAAGGTATCTTAGGCCCACCTCTCTACATTTTAATGGACAATATGTTCTCTCTGATTTTCCTCCGATCCAATGAATCCTTTGATAAGATTGCAAACAATGTTTCAGGGTCTTGCAGTCACAAAGAAAGAAGGGTGAGTATCTAGTGGCATTGTGCCCAGAAAGGGTGTTACTTTTGGCAAAATGAACCAGAGCAGTTTCCAAAGTAGTATTTATTCTTATTAAAATTATGCACACAACAAATGTCTGGGTGAGCCGACTTCTCTAACCCATGTACTAATGTGTGGGTAGGCTTATAATTTGGGGCACTCACTCAGGAAATTCTGAAATTAAGGTTCTTTCAGAAGTGTTGACTCATTCCCTCCACACTTTCTGAATATATCCATTTAACACACTAATTAGTAATTCTAAATTGCATTCTAAATTCTGCAGGTGATTTTCTGATGAAATGTTGCCTTGCTAATTCTGGTGGGTGTTGTTTAGAATTTGCTTCTGCATTGAAAATAGCTTTTATTTTGCTTTTGATAAAAATGGAAACTATTAGAAAAGGTCCATCCAACTGGATATGACATTGTGACTCCATCACAGTCTACTAGTCTATGAGGTTTGCATTCAAATATGGCACTCATGCATGTATTTTTCACCTTTGAAGAAAGCAAGTCCTTGGTATAGAAGAGTTTATGAGAGAATCATTGTTTTTAACTATCTATGTACAATGCCCAAGAAGCATGCATATAATGTACTAGACAGTACACAAGGTATACTCTGTAGAATGTATGTGTTTAATCCACCATTGAGTAGTTTCCTGAGACTGATCAATTTTCTGCCATCAATGCCTACTGCTTGATGTCAAACATTAATTCTAATTTAAAACTAACGATTTCAAAACTTAAACAAAAGTAGATATTCCTCACTAGGAGGCATTTACATAGCTCTTTAAGTGATGCACAAAGAAAGAGTAGGGTTTTTTATTTTTTTTCAGATTTGTATGTTGGATGCATGTAGAAAACTTTCATTCTGAAGCGCAGTTTTCAGTGAAGTTGGAAAAAGAAGAACAAAGATGAAGATATCCACTTAGCAACTCTCATCATTTGTGTGTCACCATGGCTTGGGAGAGAGGGATACACATTTAGTATGAAAAGAAGGCTAGGAGGTTAGTGGAGAGTTGGTGGTGATATAGAGGAAGAAGACCTTTTCAAAGTTTGCTTTCCAGAAGAGCACTAGCTTCCCTGGCTTGGCCAATGGGGTGTTTGCTGTTCAGTCGCTATAACTTAAAGCGCTTAAAAACAAAGATTTACTGCTCTTAAATGTACTGAATAAGGCTATTCAGTATGCATGCACCTTTGTTTACAGTTCTTCAGTGTTGAGGTTATAAAACAATATGGACCCTCAAATCTCATGGAAAAACCAGTCTAATGTTGTATTAGAGAAAAAAGAGTGGAGGCAAATGGTTAAATTAGGGACTCTTGAGGGACCAAGTGTCCTATCACACATGTGTGAATTTATGCCGTCGATTACTCTCATTGTTTCTCAACTAGAACCTCCCTTTCAGAAGTTTATGAAAGAGGAATTTAAGATTCAACTTTAGAGTAAGATTACATGACTCTTAAGATCCATTTCAGGGCTGGGTGCGGTGGCTCACGCCTGTAATCCCAGCACTTTGGGAGGCCGAGGTGGGTGGATCATGAGGTCATGCGTTTGAGACCAGACTGACCAACATGGTGAAACCACATCTCTACTAAAAATACAAAAATTAGCCAGGCGTGGTGGCACACGCCTATAATTTCAACTACTCAGGAGGCTGAGGCAGGAGAATCGCTTGAACCTGGGAGGTGGAGGTTGCAGTGAGCTGAGATCACACCACTGCACTCCAGTCTGGGGAACAGAGCAAGACTCCATCCACATTACCCCCCGCCCCCCAAAAAAGATCTGTTTCAAAGTCAAGGTTCTATGAAGCCTTAAAAATATTGCATGTGGCCACATTTTGATTATACTTCTTGCTGCCATAGTCCTTTTATGCCCCTCTCACTTTTTCACAGAAAAAGAAAAAAAGTTTATAAAAGATTTAGATATTTTATTTTCTCCATTAATATTTATTACCTACAAGTTATGTGACACCAAATAGTTTGTAACTCCTTATCCAGGACCCATATTCCCAAACCTGCAGAGTCAGGACATGTGTTTTGCATGCTGGTATCAATATGATAGTGTATTTGAAATTTCAACATATGGCTAAGAAATCTCTCAAGTTTTCCTTCTCTCCTAAATCTCTCCTTTTCTGGGTCTCCTTGCCTTATTCCCCATCTGTACCTATTTCCATAAAACCCTCCCAGCAGCAGTTTCTTCTGAACCCCATCAACACACACACACACACACACACGCACATACACACATGTACACATCAACACACGCATGCACACACACATACACACACACGTATTCACCCATACACACACGTACACATACATATATACACACACGCACATACACACATGTACACATCAACACACGCATGCACACACACATACACACACATGTATTCACCCATACACACATGTACACATACATATATACACACACACATATACACACATATGCACACATGGTGGTATCTCATGATACCACCCTGCAAAACACCGGTGTACTGATTCTGCAGATTTGAGAATATGGGTCCTGGATAAAGAGCTACAAACTATTGAGTGTCAAATAATTTGTACGTAATAAATGTTAATGGAGAAAATAAAACATCTAAATCTTTTATAAACCTTTTTTTCTCATATTAGGACCGAGATGTTGTAGCAAGAGGAATCTGGGCTCATTAAAGATGGGAACGACAGATCAACTTTTGGTGTCCTTCAAAATGGAGAACATTTTCTTTCTTTTTTTTTTTTTTTTTTTTTTTGAGATGGAGTCTCTCACTCTCTTGCTCAGGCTGGAGCGCAATCTCAGCTCACTGCAACCTCTGTCTCCCAGGTTCGAGCAATTCTCCTGCCTCAGCCTCCTGAGTAGCTGGGACTACAGGCGCGCACACCCACGCCTGACTAATTTTTGTGTTTTTAGTAGAGACAGGGTTTCACCACGTTGGCCAGGCTGGTCTTGAGCTCCTGACCTCAGGTGATCTGCCAGCCTCAGCCTCCCAAAGTACTGGGATTACAGACGTGAGCCACCGTGCCCGGTCCAAAAGTGGAGAACATCTCTAGTGCTCCTTTGGCACAGAAGAGAAACCAAAAGGTTAAAAAAAAAGTCGGTGAATTTTTTCTTTGTAAGAATTCAGTTGAAAGATATATCTTGATACTTAGGGCCTTAGGAACTAGAATTTAGGACATAGCATCAATGGATACAGATTTTCAGTTTTAAATAAATTTATTTATTGGTAAGTTTATTCACAGGTGCCATTCTGAATAGCACAGCAGAAGAAAGTTTGTCACAAAGTGTTTTTTTTAGGAAAACTTTTTATTGAAATATATGCATACAGGAGGGTGCATGAATCATAAGCGTATTCAGCACATTGAATTTTCACAAAGTTAATGGCCCATATCACTGTATCAAGAAAACAGGACATTACCAGGTCCCTAGTCCCTTCTGCCTTGATCCCTCCCAGTCATTGAGTCCTACAAAAAGAGATTGCTCTCCTCATTCCCCTCACCATGGATTAGTTTGGCCAGTTTCTGAGTTTTATATAAATATGATTGTACAGGATGTATCTTTTTCTGGCTCATTTCTTTACTTAATGTTATTTTATGAGATCAATTCATATTATTAACATATAGAATAGTTTATTGCTTTTTGTTGCTTTATTGTAATTGATTGCATGATTATTTGCAATTTATTCATCTATTCTATGGTTGATAGACATTTGGGTGGTTTTCAGGTTTTTGGTTTTTGTAAGTAAAGCTGCTATGAATTTTCTTACACACACCTTTTGAGTGTACACATACATGCAATTTTGTTAGGCATTTTTCTCGGTATGGAAGCGCTGGGTCGTAGAATATATGTGTTTAGATTTAATAAATACTGCCAAATTGTTTTATAAGGTGATCATACAAATTTATATTCCCACCAGCTGTATAAGAGAATTCCAGTTGTCCCACATCCTTGCCCACACTTGGTGTAAGTTCTGCCTTTTTATTGTTAGCTATTCTATCGGTTATGTGGAAGTATTTCGTCTTGGTTTCCATTTTTATTTCCTTCATGACTAATGACTACTATTTCCTCTGTTTATTGACAATTGCGATATTTTGTTTTGTAAAGTGTGGGCTGAATTATTTGTCTGTTTTTCTATTGTACTGTTTGTTTCTTCTCATTGATTTATGATAACGTGGAAGGAGCCTCTAAAACTGCCTCCAGGGACCCTCCCCTGCTGTGTTCACCCCCTTGTGTACCTCTCCTTTGAGTGTGGACCAAATCTAATGACTCACTTCTTTACTTCTTTCTTTTTTTTTTTGAAATGGAGTCTTGCTCTGTTGCCCAGGCTGGAGTGAGTGGTGTGAGCTCAGCTCACTACAACCTCTGTGCCCCAACCCACCTCTAGTTTAAGCAATTCTCATGCCTCAGCCTCCTAAGAAGCTGGGATTACAGGTGCCCACCACCACACCTAGCTAGTTTTTGTATTTTTTAGTAGAGATGGGGTTTCACCATGTTGGCCAGGCTGGTCTTGAACTCATGACCTCAAGCAATCTGCCCTCAGCCTCCCAAAGTGCTGGGATTACAGGCATGAGCCACCGGACCCAACCACGACTCACTTCTGATGAGAAGAATACAGCAAAAAAAGACATCACTTCTGACATCAAGTTACCAGAAGATAGTGATTTCTGTCTTGCTAGTTCTCTGTCTGTCTAGCTATCTTTATCAATCAATCATCTATTATGTATCATATCTCTATCTATCTATTATCTTTCACCTATTTGTCAGTCTATTGTCTGTCTACCTATCTATCTATCATCTATCTATCTATCTATCTATCTATCTATCTATCTATCTATCTATCATCTATCATCTATCTATCTTTCATTCTTTCTATCTATCTATCTTGGAGCCTTTGCTCTAGGAGAAGCCAACTGCCTTGCGAGCTGACCTACGGAGTGGGCCACATGGCAAGAAACTGATGTCTCTGGCCAAGAGCCAGAAAGCACCTGATTCCTGCCCATAGCAGCTCTTCTCCGAGTGAGGCCTTGAGATGACCACAGGCCCCACTGACAGCTCAACTCCAATCTCATGGGAGACTCTAAGCCATAGGCACTCAACTAAGCCATGCTCAGGTTCCTGACCCACAGAAACTGTGGGCTAATAGATATTTGTTGTTTTAAGCCCCTAAATGTTGGGGTAACTTGTCCTACAGCAATAGATGAGGTGTTCTTTGTAGATGCTGGGTAAGAGTCCTTTGGCATTCATATGTATTGCAAATATCTTCCCCCACTCTTGGCTTTCCTTCCCATCCTTGTTTTCTTTAATAAACAAAAGTTCTCAAATTTTTTATGTGTTTCAATTTATTATACTTTTGTTTTATGGTAAGTGCTGAAGTCATCTGTTTAAGAAATTTTAAGAAATCTTTACTTATCCTAGAGTCTTTATCTTTAATTGCTTCAATTGAATTGTTATCTTCAATTGCTATATTTTCAAAAGGAAAATTCATCCATCAAAATAGAATACGCTTCCTAATAATCACATTATAATGCATAACATTTATTGAGCAATACTAAGGGAAAAGCACCATGCTAGTTGCTTTGTCTGCATAATATAATTCAGTCCTCACAGGTTCTATGTAGCAGAAGGGGAGTTTAAAACCAGACCTGTATGAGTCCGTTAAAGTCTTTACCATTTGTTATTTATTTATTTATTACTTTCTTGACACAAGTTTGTCATTTTGAAGCCCTGGCTTGTCTGAAGTAGTTTCTGGCTTAAAGGGGAGAAGGAAGGATGAAACTGATCAGTTCACATCGGGTTTTTTTTTGTTTTTTTTTGTTTTTTTTTGAGACAGAGTCCAGCTCCTATTGCCCGGGCTGGAGTGCAATGGCACCATCTCAGCTCACTGCAACCTCCACCTCCCAGATTCAAGCAATTCTCCTGCCTCAGCCTCCCAAAGTCCCTGGGATTACAGGTGTGCACCACCATGCCTGGCTAATTTTGTATTTTTAGTAAAGACGGGGTTTCACCATGTTGATCAGGCTGGTCTTGAACTCCTGACCTCAGGTGATCCGCCCACCTCAGCCTCCCAACGTGCTGGTGTTACAGAAATGAGCGACCGCGCCCAGCCCAGTTCACATCTTAAAACACATTGACCTTGTGTGTGTGTCGTTTGGTTTCTGCACAGTAGTTCAAGTTGTAACAGAACATACACTGAGCTTGAGGCATCCTGTCTTCTTGTCTACAGGTGAACATTTTGTAGTTATGTGAACTTGGATAACAACTTATTTAACCTCTCTGAGTGTGTTTTGCATTTTTCCTAAGCACCCAGCATTTCGCCTTTTCAATGGTGCTCTGACTTGCTGCAAGGGAGTTACCTTTTTACTCTGGGAGAAGCTTTTGTGAAACAGATCAACAGCATGGCCTTCTTGCTAGGAAGACAACTGTGTCCCTGGAGGCTCCTAGCAGATCCTTCTCCCCACCTGAGCATAGTCAAGGAACAAGAATATATCCCTAGGCTTGGCTAATCAGAATCTCATTCTGGTAATACAATGGGGTTATGCAGAATTGGAAATTGATTGGTTTTATTTCATTCTTTCTAGTCGAATTGACAGACGTTCAAGTAGTTCCTGTCCCATTTCCACCTCTGTGGCAAGTATATTGTGAGGATTGAATTATATTATGCAGCTAAAGCAATTAGCACTGCCTTTCTCTTAGTAATTGCTCAATAAATGTTATGCATTGTGTTGTGATTATTAGGAAACATATATTCTCTTCTGGTTAATGAGGATTTTTTTTGACAATACTCACAATAAAACACATTCTATAGCTCAACTTTTATGTACTTGATATCTGTATTTGGCAAACCAGGCAAGCTCCTTGGGGTGTCTGATTTATGCTTTAATTCATATTCTTCATTATAACCAAGGGTCTTGTCTCTAAGTAACCAAGAACATAGAATGCAGAAAACCTTAGCATAACTAGAAACAGTGATTAAGAAACAAATTTTGAGGATACCTGTAAGTCTATGAGCTGTTTAGTCTTCCTATAAACTATGGTATTCAGTGCCTGTTAACAATTTGATAAATATGGGTTTAATAATGGAATGTTCTCATTCTGAATATCCTGTTGGGTCTTAAGTGTTAACTTCTTTGACTTAAGTCTTTATAAATTATTTGAACAGAGCCTTTCAGGGTCAGGATGATTATACGACCTGTTTGTATGTAGGTCTCTATATAATTTTTTTATACAAATACTCTCAGAGCAATTGTATTTAGCCTCTCCTGTCTTGTCTTTACTTTAAAAAAAAATCAATAGCTTTAGGGGTACAAGTGGTTTTTGGTTATATGGATGAATTGTAGAGTGTGAAGTCTGGGCTTCTATTGGGCCCATCACCTGAACAGTGTACATTGTACCCAATAGGTGATTTTTTTAATCCTTCACACTCCTCCCACCCTCCCCACTTCTGCACCTCTAATGTTCATTAGCCACTCTGTATGCCTGTGTGTGCCCCATGCTTAGCTCCCACATGCAAGTGAGAACATACAGTGTTTAGTTTTCTATTCCTGAGTTACTTCACTTAGGATAATGGCCTCCAGTTCTATCCACGTTGCCACAAAAGACATTATTTCATTCCTTTTTATGGCTGAGTGGTATTCCATGGTGTGTGTGTGTGTGTGTAGAGAGAGAGAGACATTCCATGGTGTATAACATTTTTAAAATCCACTTATCGGTTGATGGGTACTTAGGTTGATTCTTTATCTTCGCAATTGTGAATCGTGCTGTGATAAACACAGGAGTGCAGATGTCTTTTTAATATAATGACTTATTTTCCTTTGGGTAGATACCCAGTAATGGGATTGCTGGATCAAATGGTGGATCTGCTTTTAGTTCGTTGAAAGATGTCTATGCTCTTTTCCATAGAGGCTGTACTAATTTACATTTCCACCAACAGTGTATAAGTGTTCTGTCTTTTCTAAAATAGTTGAATGGGGAGTGAGGAAGATAAACAGCCCTAGAGAGAGGATGAAGAAGAGAGATGAAGGCTAGGCAAGAGGAAAGCCCTTGATCCTTGTAGCTCAAGGGCTAGGCATGGTTACACTGCTTTCTGTGGCCTGTCTGCCTCAAGCAGCCCTCTCCTTAGGCTGGGGTTACTGATACTACACCAGATCATCCGGGATGCTTGTTGGTCAGGACGTGCTGACACCTTTCTGAGGAGAGGTAGGGACAACCCACAGACAGGCCAGAGGGAGAACTGGATCCACAGTATGTCATTTGGGAGTGACCTGGGAGAGGTGGAGAATGAGATGCTCCTCAAAGCTCATGCTCTACCTAGACACTACTTATGAATTAAAATCTGTCCTAAAAACTCACTCAGGACATAAAACACCAAATAGAACAGAGCAAAAAAACAAGTGCCCGTCCTTTGCTGGAGCACTGACTCTGCCATGGTTCTATCTTTCACTTACTCTTTGGTCTGAGGCATGATGATAAAATCCCAAGCCATGCCTCATACCTCTGCAGGACATACCTCATATGTGAGCACCAGTATGAAGTTCAATTTGGGAATCCCAGTCTTAGGCTATGACTCAAGCAGAGGGAAATTCCAAGCTTTTCTTGCAGAGAGGTGGCTCAGCTTTAGAGACAAAGAGCAGGGGCGAGGGGAGCAGTGACCCCAAGTCTCTCCTGCAGCTGTTTCTCTCCTGACTGGCCACGATCACAGGTTCCTGCTCACTCCTTTTGGACTGTAGCTCCCTCTGAACCTGATCTCTAGAACTCTTCTCTACAGTTAGCTCTATCTAGATTTGGACATATCCCTTTCCTCTTTAAAAATAAGAGTTTAGGCCAGGTGTGGTGTCTCACACCTCTAATCCCAGAACTTTGGGAGGCAGAGGTGGGAAGATCACTTGAGGCCAAAGAGATGAAGACCAGCCTGGGCAATATAGTGATACCCCATCCCTACAAAAAATTTAAAAATTAGCTGGGTGTGGTGATGCATGCCTGTAGTCCCAGTTATATAGGGGGATGAAGTCAGAGGATCACTTGGGCCTGGGAGGTTGAGGCTGCAGTGAGCCGAGATTGTGCTACCACACTCCAGCCTGGGTGACAGAACAAGACGCTGGCTCAAACAAGCAAACAAACAAAAAATAAGTGAGAGTTCACATACATTCTTTAGAACACAATGAAGAAGAAAATTGGGAATTTTCCAAAGGAAATTGATTAAGACCCTAATGTACCTAAAGTAACACTTTCCCAAAGAATGACTGCCTACTTGTAGAAATAAATATTCTATATCTCAGATATGTTACAATTTGATCACACATTGGCTCAGCAGGAATATTTGCCCTCTCCCCCAACAGACTTCTCTGGCTGAAATGCTGAGCTCATCACGCTGGTGGAAGTTGTTCTGGTGAGCTTTTCCTTCCTCTTAGTGCCTGGTTCCTAATTTCTTCTGCAGACACAGCTCCTGGTCACCCACTCTGCTTCTTTACTGTGCAACGTACTCATGTTGCCACCACCCTGCTCACAATGAGTTCGGCTCCGATTCTTGGCTCCTGAATGAGATCTGAGAAGTTCCTTTTCTTGATTTTAAGCCATTGGCATTGGATCTTTAAGCCACCCATATAATACAAGTTTCTAAGGACCCAAAGACTTTTAATCCCTACTTTTGGCTGACCCAATTCTTACTGTCCTGGCTAATTAGTCTAAATCAGAGTCCCCCGGAGGGCTTGTTACAATGTAGGATCCTGGTCCCCACTGCCGGCGCTGCCATGAGAATCTGCATTGTAGCAAGGCTCTCAGGCACTGTGTAGAAGTCTAAACTATGCCGTACACTTGGTACTTATTAAATGGAGGCACTTAATATGCCAGTAGTGCACCAGGGAAACATAAATGGCAATTTAAAACACGATTTTTGTATTAAAATAAACATAGGTATATTACGGGGTAGAATACACAACTCACAAAACTTTTCAAGTTAAAACAAGAAGCTATGAAGTAATTTCTGGTTTATAGTAGGTAATTTCAAACTGTGCCCGCAAGGATTTCGGCATGTGCAATTATCACCATCCTCCCTTTTGAGTAATTATGCTGGAAGGTCTGGGAAGCAGGACTTCTTTACCTGTTACTGAAACTTAACATCTGGGCCTGATTCCATTAATCATAATGTAGCTTTAATAGTGGCTGTGTCTTTCCCAAGGGATAGCACAGGCAATCTTCATGTCATAACCAGCAAAAGACTTCTCTTTTAATTGAAAATTTGGTCATCTTATTGGACGACTACTTCCTGTTCCCTGTTTCAAGCCTGAATTCTCAGTGACGGTGTCTTCTGTAAGTTCTGATGAGATATTTCCCTGTCCTCTCCTCTACACTTCTATCTCCAGAGAGCTGGCTTTTTTTTTTTTTTTTTTTTTTTGAGATGGAGTTTTGCTCTTTCATCTAGGCTAGAGTGCGGTGATCTCAGCTCACTGCAACCTCCGCCTCCCAAGTTCAAGAGATTCTCCTGCCTCAGCCTCCTAAGTAGCTGGGATTATAGGTGTGTGCCACCACACCCGGCTAATTTTTGTATTTTTAGTAAAGACGGGGTTTCACCATGCTGGTCAGGCTGGCCTCAAACTCCTGACCCTGTGATCTGCCCACCTTGGCCTTCCAAAGTGCTGGGATTACAGGTGTGAGCCACTNTTTTTTTTTTTTTTTTTTTTTTTGAGATGGAGTTTTGCTCTTTCATCCAGGCTAGAGTGTGGTGATCTCAGCTCACTGCAACCTCCGCCTCCCAAGTTCAAGCGATTCTCCTGCCTCAGCCTCCTGAGTAGCTGGGATTACAGGTGTGTGCCACCACACCCGGCTAATTTTTGTATTTTTAGTAAAGACGGGGTTTCATCATGCTGGTCAGGCTGGTCTCAAACTCCTGACCCTGTGATCTGCCCACCTTGGCCTTCCAAAGTGCTGGGATTACAGGTGTGAGCCACTGTGCCCTGAGTTTGTTTGTTGTTTTTTTTTTTTCAAAACCTGATTTTCCTCAGGGTTACAGTAGAAAGCATTTTATGCATGCAGTAGTAATAAGAGAACACCAAGAGAAGGGCTGTCCTCTATGCTCTCACAAATAACTGACATGTTTCCTTAGAGAATTTGGTTGATTCTATTGTGCTGAACATCTAAAGAGACACAGAAACTAGCAAAGAGGCCTCAGAGATGAAACTAGAAGTGAGTAGCCTACCAATTCCTTAGAAGACCATAAAAGATGCAGAGAAAAACTTGTGGAGTTATTGGAGGTAAGCGCATAGGAATGCATGAAAAATCATATTTGAATTTTGGTGGTAGAATCATACCTGATAAAATCCTTTACCAGCAACCACTGTTGTTAGAGGTTCCCGGCTCTATAAGATGGGAGAGAGCAGAAAAACCTCAGTTGTTATTTTAGCATCTCAGTACACTGACAACAGCCTTAAAACATCATTATTATTACTTCTCTTATAGGTTAGGAATCCTCTCTGGAACTGTGTAGGAACTTCTTCCTGAGCAGAGCTGACACTGGTGATGAAGTGGGGCCATAATGAGAGAATTGTAAGGGAAACTGGTTGCAAATGCTGTACTTGTTCAGTTTATTTGGTCTTGCTTTAAAACAGTTCAAGTGGTAAAATCTCTCCTCAGTCACCAAGGAATCGTAGCTATGGCTAAGTAGCTGTGAATTTGAGAAGGAAATGTTTTATAAAGAACATTTTCATAGGATGCACCGGTTTATGGCCATGTTAGGGCTGACGTAGTAACCGGGGTTGCGTGAGAGGTACTTGCATGCCAATTTATGCCTCACTGCAGGGAAAGGGCCAAAATATCAGAATTTCCTTCCCTTGCTATCATTAGCATATCTGCCTTCTCCCTGTGCACATAAAGTATATGCCCTGAAAATGTTCAACCCTTTTATTTATTTATTTATTTATTTATGTATTTATTTATTTATTTATTTCTCTATCTGGGACAGTCTCATTCTGCCGCCTAGGCTGGAATGCAGTGGTGTGATCCCTGCTTGCTGCAACCTCTGCTTCCCGGGTTCAAGTGATTCTCCTGCCTCAGCCTTCCAAGTAGCTGGCATTACAGGCATGCACCATGACACTCAGCTAGTTTTTGTGTTTTTAGTAGAGACAGGGTTTTGCCAGTTGACTCTGGAAGGTAACTGGATCAAGACCACTCCCTCTATTTGCCTTTTTTTTTTTTTTTTTTTGAGACAAAGTCTCGCTCACTCGCTCAGGCAAGAGGCACGATCTCAGCTCACTGCAACCTCAGCCTTCTGGGTTCAAGCAATTCTCCTACCTTAGTCTCCCGAGTAGCTGGGATTACAGGTGTGCACCATCACACCTGACTAAATTTTGTATTTTTAGTAGAGATCAGGTTTCTCCATGTTGGCCAGGCTGGTCTCGAACTCCTTTCTTCAAGTGATCCACCCGCCTCACCCTCCCAAAGTGCTGGGATTACAGACATGAGCCACCGTGCCCGGCCTCAGCCCTTTTATTCTGACGTATATGAATTAGATTGGAATTTTATGGTAGTTTATAAAGTAATTTACATTTTAGAAAATAGGCTCCTCGGCTCTTAAAGAAACAGTTGAAGGTCATTTATAAGGACAGAGCGGGATTATGTATTGATGGAATTTTCTCTAGAACTAAGAAAATAGACATTGTCCTGAAAAGGTGATATGGGGAAATGATTTTCCAAGCTTTGGATTTTTTTAGCATTAGAGCACATTGTCTGGCCAGGTTTTGGAAGCTCAAGAAATGCTCAAACTGTTGCTTATTTTGTAGGAAATAGCAGGTTTGATACAGCCTTTCCCTCAACATCTTTGCTATGCAGTTTTGAAACTGCATTACTGGTGTTCCTCCTCAAAGTAGGGTGAATGCAATTCCATGGGGAAAATCCTGCCCAGGCCTAATAATAGATGCATAAAATTCTAACATCCTTGGGATTTTCACATGATTGTCAGAAGGCAAAACAGAAGATGACATAAGTTTAGCGGATATGAATTTTTGGAGTCTATTTTCAATATGATCTTTAATATCTCAAATGAGATAACTTCATGGCTGTTTATACTCATTATTTAGTAACAAATAATCAGAGAAAAGCTCTGTGAAGGAAAACTGTTCATTTTGAGTAATAAGCTGGAGCTTAAAGGAAACAACTTTCCTAGCTGTTCTCACTTGCTCTTGAGAGGACTAAACCTCCTGCAGGAGATGAAACTGTGAAACATTAACCCACCGGGCTGCACAAGTCACCTGAGTTTGCTGAAGGTGCCTGGAGATGCCAGGGAGAACCCTCCTCTGTCAGAGGAGAGGTTTTGTAAAATGCCAGCTAAGGCTTTTGGTATCATCTATTAAAATAGCAGCGTTGGCTGGGTATGGTTGCTCACGCCTGTAATCCCAGCACTTTGGGAGGCTGAGGCGGGTGCATCACTTGAGGTCAGGAGTTCGAGACCAGCTTTGGCAACACGGGGAAGCCCCGTCTCTACTAAAAATACAAAAATTAGCCAGGTATGGTGGCACATGCCTGTAATCCCAGCTACTCAGGGGGCTGAGGCAGGAGAACTGCTTGAACCTGGGAGGGGGAGGTGGCAGTGAGCCAAGATCACGCCATTGCACTCCAGCCTGGGTAACAGAGTGAGATTCCGTCCCCCCAAAAATAAAAATAAATAAAACATAAAATAGTAGCGCTATGGTCTCCCCATTTCTTGTCACTCTGAGGTGGTCCTCCTGAGGAAATTGGAGCAATAGAAAACTCAGCTGCACTCTGCCTCTCTGCACGGGTGGTTTGTGCTGCCTTTGCTCTCAGGAAGTCTTGGGATCAAAAGTGCTGAGCACAAACAAAAGGGGTGGGCCAGCTTCCTTGCCCCTTTCAGTTCCTTGCCTTTCTGCACTTGAATAAAAAGATCCATGACACTGTTTTTGTGAGTAAGCTTAGATGAAGGGCCCTGGTAGGTTCCTTTTCAAACACCCAGGAAGTAATGTGTCTTATAAAAAGTAACATTTGTATAATTAAAATAAGATAAAGTAATAAAATAATAAATAATAAGTTAAATTAAACTAGGCTGAATGTCTCCTAGAGAAGCTAACAATAGTAGTATTTGAGTATAAGAAAATAGACGAAAAAAATAGATTTCATGTGAAATCCAGACCACGCTGGACCCTTCTGATCTAATTAAAAACCTTTCAGCCTGGCTGGTTGGCTTGGCTGTTCCATGCTTTCTGTAGAGTATTTCCACCAGCATGTGGGAGTTCTGGGAAGCCTGAGGCCGTGTCTGATGTGCTGAGTGATAGGGAGCTGGTTAATGTGGTTCCTGGAAGAAGCGATGACTTTTCCCTATGTGCTGCTTCTATTCTGAACACACCTCAAACCACTCAACATGCCCCTTATAGATCTTGGTTAAAAGCCATTTCCCAGCCCCTGAAGTGCAGCTATGATACGTGGGACTATTTTTGAAATTTATCAGACAATGCACCATTATATACTTGAGGGAGACCTTAGATTTTATTTGTGAATACATTTTTATTTGAAATGAGATGTTTAACAATGTCAAAAATATTGAAAAAATGGTAATCATGCCATCCCAACACAACTGCTGCCATTTTTTGCTTATTATAATGTTCATGTTTTATATAGCGGCAATTGTACTATCATTTTAACTCTGCTTTTTATTTTAATAACACTTCACATTTTTCGCATTGCCATATATTTTTCTTAGCTATTTTTCTCAGTGGCTGCATCTTAATTTACTGTGTAATGTAACTACATTGTCTTGTTGACTGTTCAAATGTGACTTTTTTTCATTTCTTCTTTCATCATAGGGTTTTGGCTTCTACTGAATTATTTCCTTGGGATGAAGTCTTAGGAATAAAATTACTAGGCTAAAGTTTATGACAATCTTTGTTGTTCTGCCTGTTCTTTGGCATATTTCTTTTCCCAAAAATGTTTATAATACCAATGCCAACAGTAATATAGCAGTGAATGTATGACACTTTTTTTAAGCAAATTGCTGATACTATATATATATATTTTTTTGCTAATTCAGATGAAAATAAATCCTCAAGTTTGCTTTAGTATGCAGTTCTTTGGTTATGCTTTGAAGATATAAATTATTTCTCCATGTTTGTTATTTGTATTTCCTCTTGTACCAATTATCAGTGTGGTAGGTTTCATAAAATTTCTCCTGTTTTGGATTCATCAGTTTTACAATGGGGTTTAGAAAACTTGCACAGCTGATTAGTCTCCATAAACTAACTAATTCTTTCATTGCTCTGAGGAATGACTTTACAATTTTTTATATATATAAAAGTATATATATAATCATGTATAAATATATGCAAGTATATATTATATACAAATATACACATAATTATATTATATATAAATTATTGATATAAATATATATTACATAATTATATATAATTAAACTATTCATATATAATTATATATTATATAATAATATAGATAGATAATTTTTGTTGAGACAGGGTCTTGCTCTGTTGCCCAGGCTGCAGTGCAGTGGCACAATCTTGGCTCCCTGCAGCCTCCACCTCCCAGGCTCAAGCAATCCACCCACCTCAGTCTCCCAAGTAGCTGGGACTAACTACAGGCACGCACCATCATGCCCAGCTAACTTGGTTTTTGTTTTGGTAGAGACAGGGTTTCACCATGTTGCCCAGGCTGGTCTCAAACTCCTAGGCTCAAGTGATCCCCCCTCCTTGGCCTTCCAAAGTGCTGGAATTATAGGCGTGAGCCACCACACCTGGCCAAAATGATATTTTGACTCACAAATGTTACTGAACAAATATTTGGAGCTACTGTTCATTGGGCTCTATGCTTTCCTTCTGTGATCTCATTATAGTCCATATTTCATCTCATTGCAGAAAAAATCAGCAGCAATAACCTTACCAGTTACTCTCAGTGGAATAATAACTATTTTACCAGATAATTAGAACTTTAGAAGACTTAAGCTATTTAAGGCACTTATCTTAGCTGAAGAGTCTAACTTTTCCAGCACATGTAAAGGCCTCTCTGTTATTGTCTAGGCAGACAGCATTGTTGCTGGACCAAAAAAATCTGTCATCTTCCTCAAGTTCAATCAGTATCCTGAGTGCCTAGCACAATTCTTAATGTGTAGTAGGTGTGTGATCACTATCTGCTGAATACATGAATGAAGGAATGAATATAGCATGATCACAACATTATTCTTTTTTTTTTTTTTAAGATGGAGTTTCACTCTTGTTGCCTAGACTGTAGAGCAATGGCACGATCTCAGCTCACTGCAACCTCTGCCTCCTGGGTTCAAGTGATTTTCCTGTCTCAGCCTCCCGAATAGCTGGGATTACAGGCGCCCACCACCATGCCTGGCTAATTTTTTGTATTTTTAGTAGAGATGGGGTTTCACCATGTTGGCCAGGCTGGTCTTGAACTACTGACCTCAAGTGATCCACCCACCTTGGTCTCCCAAAGTGCTGGAATTACAGGTGTGAGCCACTGTGCCTGGCCAACACTGCTATTTTAATAAATAGATGATACCAAAAGCCTGGCCAACTATATTCCTACTACAAGTGGGATGTGTAAAGAGGATATAGATTCTTTATTTGATCTCTAACTGACGTGATCTTTTTTATGAGCTGGGAGCCCATTGGCTAGATAGTGGAGAGAAAATCTTTAGATCAGTTTAAATCTCCATTAGAAACAAAAATTGACACTCTCTTTTGAGGTTTAACTCAGCCTTTTTGGTAGAATTGAGCAGTCTGTCAGATTGGCCCTCTGTCTCCTGACTTGTCTCTGAGATGCTATGACAGGGACCACAGAGGCTGGGCTGACTTACGTTGCCACAGGAAAGGGGCCCCCAAAGTGGATTTGACTCTGCTCTGGCTGCCAGAGCTCATCCACATGTTGGTGGTTCCTTGGTCACTATGGCTGATGAACTCGTGGCCTATTCCTGTGCAAGTTGGTCAGGGCCGTGAAGATTTGGCCTTTTCTCATCAGATGATGGTGCTGTAGTCACTGCTGAGTGTCTGGCATATCCCCCATCTGTCCCTGACCCAGTCTGTATGTCTCTCAGGCACCTTAACAGCCACCAGCTCTTGGCTCAGTAGACCCAGACAGCCTTGGACCACCAAATAGGCCACCTCTGCCTAACCACGGTGCTTCCTCTTCATAACTGGGCCAAGGCTGCCTCATGTTGGAGAAATACACAAAAACGCAAAAAAGAAAAGGAAGCTAGCATTTTCCCAAACATTACCTCTGTTCCATGAAAGAATGGGTATTGACACATATTCACAAAGAAGTATATCACATGACCCTTGGCGTGAAGAAACTTACAAATACATTTGGAAAGTGGCTTGGAGGAATGTCTTGAAATCTTAACTCAGTATCTCGTACCACCTCTAAAACTGAGATTCAAACGTTCTTGGCCTGCGCTTGCTTACTCACTCCTTGTCACTATGGAGGAAGGAGTGAAGGTTTGTAAAGACAGAGGCCAGGAGTCTGGTGCTAACGGAAGTCCTTCCAAAGGGAAAGAATGATCAGGGGTATGGAATAGGTGTCATCCTCTCACACTTCATTCCAGATATCACTTTCCCACACTGGAGGGAACAAAGATGCCAGAGAGGCTCTGATAGTGTCTCTGCTTTTGCTAGGACTGGCCCTAAGCTCTTTTGCTTCCTTTCCACCTTCTGATTGATTTTCTCTCCTTACTGCACTCCAACCTGCCACCCAAAAGACCGAGACAGCGTGAAGAAAGCTACCCAGGCTTTTTTTCACCTCTCTTCTACCCTACTACAGTGGAGAACCAACCAATCTCCATCTTGCAAATGGGGGATCTTAATAATGTTGACTGCCTTAAAAAACAAGTGCAGTATTTACTTTCATAAGATGTTTGACCTCCAAGTGACATTTGATACGTATTTGTATTGTTATTCTTTTAGCAAAAACAAAAAAAAATTAGTAAATATCTTGATTGAAATTAGGCTGCTATTAAACTTGCTTCAGATGTCCTGAGCCTGTGCCAGCAGGGAAATGGGGAACCAGTGGTGGTGAATTAGGAGGTCTAAGGAGCAGCCAGTCCGTGATCTGCTATTTTCAGCGAGTAAATTCTCCACTGAGAGTGGGGGGTTGCATGCTCTGCTGGGAATGGTGGAAGAAACAAGTCACATTCTGTTTGGCTGTCAGAGAGGCACTCACCCCCTAACAGTCAGGGAAATGCTTCTGAATAAACTTCCACCAAGTGAACTGTGGGCAATAGTGGGATATCACCCTCTAAAGTCTCCCCGTGGGCAAATCCCAGCCAGGGTGTCCAGGCTCACTTAAGGAAGGCGGTTCTGGTGCCCACTGCCTGCTCCTGGCAGCTGTAGGAAAATGGAAGCAGTTTCCTGGAGTCTGAGACAGGAATGATGGGGGGCACAGAGGGTGCCACTTTGCTTCCTATAAGCAACACCTCTCCTCGTTACATAATTTCCCCCCAAGCCCACACAATAGGCAAAATGCATGCTAAAGAGGCTTTCCTTAGCCAAAATATAATTTTCTGCACACTGTGATTAACAAAGCCTTCTTCTTCGCACCATGGGTCTATGATTGGCCCTGATTACTCAACAATAGGACGTCAGGGATAGGGTACTTGGTTTCCTATCTCATTCTCTCCCTTTTCTCCCATCAAGCAATAATCATGGTGATTCTCAAATGCTAAACTCACTAAGGGCTGATTTGCTGCGCTTGCTACTTATCCAACCAATTTAGCAGCAAGGCCCTCTTGGGACCTCATCTCTAGTTTAAATCGTCTTCCCCCACACCTGAGAGTGAATGAAGACGTTGTCTGATCTGATGAGAATACAGGGTGATTTGTTGTGTGGCTGGTTGAATCTCAGCTGAAGGGCAGAGGTGGTGGTGGCCTATGTGGATACTGGAATATGGTTGCACCCATGACCTTTCTTCACCTGCCCCCATCTGGGTGCCCACCAGCCCTTCTAGGTACATGCTGGGCAGCATGTGCCATGGCAGGGCAAGTGATGGAGAGAGAGTTGCAGGACACCATGGGGACACCTCTGCTTTGCACATGAAGAAGAAAGTTGGGACCCAGGGGGCTGATTGTCCTATACAGACTCAGAGGGTCAGTGTGTCAATGTCCCCACCCCCATCCTCACTCAGGGAATGATTTGATCCGAACTCTACTGGGGGCATGTGTGACAGGCACCATGGCAAGGCTGCCCTTTCAAGGAACCACGAGGGGTCAGTGACAGGACTTCATGAACTTGTTAGCAGGGTGCGTTTGTCTTTCGGTTCCCTTATATACCTTTTCAGACCCCTCTTCATTTCCATAGGTTCTCTACTTTGAATATGTGGCACTGTGTCACCCATGTATTACCCAAACTATTCCTAAATATTTCTTGAAAGTATCTTAGCTAGCAAGAGAATCAGAACTTTTTAACTTGGCAAAAATCTTTTCTTCCTATATTGACTCGCCTCAACCCCCAAGTGTCCCCTTGGGCCTTATTTCTATCTAAACTAACTGTTAGTATTGAGTTTTTCTGCCCTGAATCTTTCCTGAATTCCACTTCTTCTGCCAAAACTTGCCTTCCCTTGATCTCCTCACTTTAACCTCTTTCCAGAAAACTGGTGGAGTCCATGCATTGAAACAAGAGCTAAACAGACAATAAGCAATATCATATATCTGTTGTAATTGTTGATACAATGCCTTGCCCAAAGAAGTGACTTCAGTGTCAGGAATCTTAGACCCTCTGTCAGGGAAGTGGATGGATGGGGTGGAATACATCACCTTTTCAGAGCCCTTCAATTCCCATTCGCTGCCCACTCAGATTACGCTTAGGGTAGCTTAATTGCCGCACACACCCTTGTTCCAAAGCTAGATGTGGGGCATCTCTTTAGAGTGGCCATTTTTTCCCAACTGAAAATTAAGAACTATGATCTAAACAGCAGTACTTTATGAAATAAGTTGTGAATTTGTGGATAGAACAAAGAGAATTCTATAAAAACACATTACTTAGGTATACAATAAAAATAATTCTTATCGAAAAGGAACCGATTGTAAGGAATTGGAAGTTTCTCAGAATATTGAAGTTATGTGGTTGTACAGTTGCCGTGTTGGGTACTATGGTGACAGGGCCATACATAGTGGAGGGAGAGCCTGGGGTCAGGAGACCATGGTGATTATCACGGCGGTGCCACTAGCTAGACGTGTGACTTAGAACAGGTCCTCTAACACTTGAGGATGTCCTTCTTCTTATCCTCTAAACAAGAGAGAAAATGGAAAATAGGAACATACAGTGTTGACTGCAGCATCGGACGAACTTCAGTTTCACTTACGATGCTGGCTCTGCCATGTGTTAAGTAGTGTGACTTTAAGCAGATGACATCGCAGCTCTGAGCAGCAGTTTCCTCATCTGTTAAATATGGGTAATAACTGTAGCCAGCTCATTAGGATACACATGGTATGGTTAACAATGTCATTATTGTTGAATAATAAATGGTAGCTATAATTATAAAATTAAAGTGTTGTGATCAGATTAATTGGATTCAGGATTCCTTCCTATTTTAATCTACTTACTGGGAGACAAGGAGAAAGGAAATCGAAGGAAACTTTTATAGGCTGTTACTACATCCTTATTTTTCTCCATTTACCTCAGTGATCTAGAATAACCTAACACACTTTCCAGACCTGAAAGACTCAGCCAGTTCCCTTCTCACCTAACTCCCAACCAGGAACATTTCGGAAGAGGTAGACTGTATATCTTAAGCAGAATTCCTCAGTTTCATTTACCGAATGAGCTCTGTCGGGAATCCAGAATCCATCTCTCCAATAGTGACCTTCCCCGGTGAAAATTAAAGACTCATTCATCTAAAGACGGCCAAATGTAAAATTGCACTTGTAAACTAACACAAGCTAAATCATCATTCTTCAACTTTGTGGCAAATAGGAAGCTTTTAACCTCAGAACACTTAAGAATTTGGGTTTTAAGAAGCCATAACCCAAAGGTAATACATGAATCTTTTGCAAGGGAACTTCCTTCCATACTGCTTTGCTGTGGTTTTCATCCCACCCACCTAAACCTCATGAAAGTAAAAATAACGATCAATCATGCAAAGTGGGACTTGTCTGAAAGAACTGAAATGCGATAGAGGATAAGTGCCAGCAATGCATTGCAGCAGACGCGGGTTATCAAGCCAGGAGATGATTCATTCATATTTGGCACTGACTGAGGGAGGGGCAGAGATGAATCCCAGAGCCACTGCACTGTGTCCTGACCTCTTGGTGTTCACTTCTGCCCTCCTGCAGCACATCATTTGAGTAGCCTGGGTGCCCATGTAAGTCAGTAGCTACAGCCCGCAAAGAGAGTGTGCCCAGATCCGCGCTCGGGGCCTCAAGAAACCAGAGTGGTGACTGTTAGGAAAACTTGGCTCATTATTTTCTGATCTTTCCCTTAAACGAGAACTTTATGAAAAATTCACGTGTATACTCCCCACTGCCTTGTAAAATAGTCTTTCAAGCTTGTGGGTTGATAGATGGGTGATGGATGATGCTTTTGCAGTGTAAAGATAGAGTGAAGCAGAGGTAACTTTGAGGGTGCAGGATTAACTCCAATCACTGCAATTCTGGCGAGTACAGCCACCCGACAGATGCCTCATGAGTCCAGGTGCTCCATGCAAGCCCAGAGGGCAAGTACTTTCTCTCCTTTCCAAGCCACTTTGATTAATTCATTCATCTTATCAACTCATTTAAAAAATACTTATTAACCATGAACTAGGTGCCTTAAATGGAAAGATAAAGGCATCGTAGTTCTTGGCTTCAAGAAGCTCATCGTCTTGAAGACTGGCAGTGATAACAGAGAAAACAAGAGATGCTGCTGCTGCAGATGGGTGACCTCAAAGTGCTGCGGGAGCCCATGGAAGAACGTGGAGAACTCCTCAAAGGCTCCCGAGGAAACACCATCTGAGACCAAAGAGAGCGGTGACACCGGACCAAGGCAAAAGTGGCTCTCATCAACGAAGGAGTAGGATTCCAGGTAGCAAATGTCATCTAAAACTCGAGTGACGGCCAGGCGCCGTGGCTCATGCCTATAATCCCAGTACTTTGGGAGGCCAAGGTGGGAGGATCATCTGAGGTCAAGAGTTTGAGACCAGCCTGGCCAACATGGAGAAACCCCGTCTCTACTAAAAATACAAAATTAGCCAGGCATGGTGGCAGGCACCTGTAATCCCAGCTACCCAGGAGGCTGAGGCAGGAGAATCTCTTGAATCCAGGAGGCGGAGGTTGCAGTGAGCCAAGATCACGCTGTTGCACTCCGGCTTGGGCAACAAGAGTGAAACTCCGTCTCAAAAACAAACAGACAGACAGACAAACAAAAAAACAAAAACTCAGTGACATTTTGAAACATCCATTTAATTTCAGCAGTTTAATTTCTGAAGTTTAGTCAGAGACTGAAAAGGCCTTGTTCTTCCTGCCCGACTCCTGCGTCTGAGTCAAAGTGCCGAGCTGCACAGAAACAAGAGATTGTACCACGCTGGTTTTCTGGAGGGATGCTGGAGGTGGGCTTCCATGCTGTCTCGTGGACCACAGACACTCCTGACTATGAAAGGATGCGATCAAGACAGGTGGAAGGCAGTGAGGGCTCACTGGAGTAGGAGAGAATTGAGCTGAATAAGTTCACAATCTTTCTAGGGCATACAGGATTTGGAAAGGGTGGGCACTAGGAGGCGTGGTGTGGCAAATGGAGCTGTTGTCCCAACCCTGCCACAACTAACCCTAGCATATCTCAGTTCACCCACTTCTTTGGGAAGCAAAAATATGGTAGTAGAGGATGCCTGGAGTAGCCTACGAAGTATTCCAGGCATTCTGTCTTGCTGAAACTGTGGATACTCATTATCATCATTTTAAACAGTAACCCCATCAATGAGCGCGATGCCTGGTGTTTTGTGTCGTGTGAGACTTTCAACCCACATTGATGTGCAGCAACTCACATCACCCACCTCACTGGGTTGTTGGGAAGATGAAGTGAGAGTGTTTTATTAACTGAACAGTACCATAGAAACACAGAGTATTCATGTTATTTTATTATTATCAATCCTCACAAAATCCTGGGAGGCGGGACAGGCAGGCATTATTAACTCTCATTTTTGAGTTGCAGGAACAAGGAAGATGGGGAGGGAAATGCAATGTGTAGACTAAGAAAAGTTGCGAATGCTTATCTTCCTGGCGGAAAAAAAAAAAAAGAAAATGAAGTAGTAGATTTTGCACACTCTCTTCTAATCCAGTAATTTCAAGCTTAGAAAATGTGGTTTGATTGAATTTTACTTTTTTCAAGGATTTCTCTGAGAGCATAGTCAGAAAGAGATCTTTCTTCCTCCATTCTTCACCTTATAAACATTACATTTGGCATGGTTATCATGGAGAATGAAAAAAAACTTCACTGCAGCAGATTTTTTTTTTTTTCTTGGTGACGATTGACTTAAAAAAAATAAAAAAAGAGAGAGAGTGTGTGTTTGGGAGGGGCAGGCAGGCAGGTGCAGGAATGATCACCAGCACAATGTTCGCTTGCCTTTCCCTGGGGGACAGAGCAGTTTCTGAGCACCAGAGGATCTTTGTTCCTGCCGGCTCTCCTCTGCTCACCCTGACATCGATCCCCTCTGTGAAGGGTCTTTGTCATCTGTGGCTCTAAGTCCTGTGGCGGCTGCGGGCTGATGAGAGGGGCGGCTGTGTTTGGGCGCCCAGGAGTGCTTCATGGCTAGAGTTCCCCACTGAAGAGGGCTTTATCTTGATGTAAGGAGCCAGTGGCCAGACACCATGAATGATCTTGCCCTTTGCATCAGCTCCAGGACAATGTACTGTTCAAACCGGCTAGCCTGTGAGCCAGTCACAGTTGTTGCTCTTTTAGGTGGGGTCCAGGGAAGATGGATGGCGAGTAGACGGATTTCAATCAGGAATCAGGCCCGTCTAAGCCAGGGGAGAGGTCACACTGAAAGCAGCATTCACTGGAAAACAGGGACCCTCCCGACAGCTTCAGGCAAGACCCATGCTAAAGAAATAGGATGTGATTTGAGTGAGGATGGCTCTAGGTTTGGGGCTGTCCCATTTTCTGTCTTTGTCTCAGTGCAATTATTAATGGTGTTCCCTCTCACCCTCAAAAGTCACTCTAATTTTAGGCATGACACTGTGCCTGAGATGCTACAATGTCCTGACACAGATTGGCCAATATTAAAACTCTGCCTAACATTTACTGACCACTCATTAGGTGACTGCAATGGTGAACCCAAAGATTCCTTCCTTCCTTCTATCCTTCCTTCCTTCCTTCCTTCTTTCCTTCCTTTCTTTCTTTTCTTTTCTTTCTTTTTCTTTTCTTTCTTTTTTGTCATCCAGTCTGGAGTGCAGTGGCACAATGATAGCTCACTGCAGCCTTGAACTTCTGGGTCCAAGTGATCCTCACTTCTCAGCCACCAGGTAACTGAGACTACAGGCACACACCACTGTGCCAGGCTAATTTTTAAATATTTTTGTAGAGTTAGTGTGTTAGTCCATTGTGTTGCTATAAAGGAATACCTGAGACTGGGTGATTCATAGAGAAAAGAGGTTTATGGTACTGCAGGCTTTATAAGCATGGCACCAACATCTGTTCAACCTTTGGTGAGGCCTCAGGAAGCTTTTACTCAGGGTAGAAGGGAAGGGGAGCAGGCATGTCACATGGTGAGAAAGGGAGCAAGAGAGCAAGGAGGAGGTGCCAGGCTCTTTTTAACTATTAGGTCTTGCAAGAATTAATGGAGAGAAAAATCAATGCATATTCACAAGGAGGAAACCAAGCCATTCATGAGAGATCCACCCCCATGACCCAAACACCTCCCACCAGGCTCCACCTCCAACACTGGAAAGTACCTTTCAGCAGGAGATTTGGAGGGGACAAACCTCCAAACCATATCAGATAGGATCTTGCTATGCTGCCCAGGCTGGTCTTGAACTCCTGGCCTCCAGGGATTCTCCCACCTTGACTTCCCTAAACACTAGGATTACAGGCATGAGCCACTGCATCTGTCCCCCAAGATTTCAAATATTTCAAACCTCCTTTGTTATTTGACATCATGCTGAAAGGCATCATGATTTGATGAAAATGAGAGAGATCACTATAACTGAGAGCTCCATGGTGGAGCCCAGCTTCCCAGGGCTTGCAGCAGATTCAAAGCTGAGTAGTTTCTCAAACAAAACACTGTCACCTGCAAAATGGTGGCAAGAAGCCACTGGGTGCTTGAGGGTCTTCTGTCTTCTCATTGAAGGGGGAATGTGGGGTTGAACTCGGATGAAGATGTGAAATTGGATTTTGTGAGTACGAAGAGCCACACTTTTTGTATTTCTGATGATTACCATTGAAGGAAAAACAAATATTCATATACCACAATACAGAGTGGATTTTTTTTCACATTGCCTAAAATAATTTTTTATATAAAAAAAGTTGTGAAAGAATACAACTCTGGACATAATTGCAACACCATATTTATCTACAGGCTCTGTTGAAGAAGTTGGTAAAATAATAATTCCATTTTAAAAAAAGGAAAACATGACTTCTTTCTCTTGGTGTAAAGACAGTAGATTACCTTACCTGTTGGTGCTAAAATTCTATTCGGAGTCTTTTAAATTCTACAACAAGGTCTTGATCCTTCAACTTTTTATTCTAAATCCCACACAGGTGCCCTTTTGTGATATTTTATTGTTTCATCTGCCAACGGCAGTATAGATAGTATTAAAAGTCTCCTAAGAAGTCTACGTAACATTTCCTTTCTATTTCTAAGATTGAATTTTTGTCACTTGTATCCCTCTGAGGCTCTGAAATCAAGGCATTTACCATGTAGCCCTAACAGGCATCTTCTGTATCTCTGACTCAAGTAAAATCTTTTGGATACCTTGATTGTGGGCTGATTCGATTAAATAAACCAAGGAAACAAAGGAAAGTACATTCATCTCCTCTCCTGCAGTTTATCAAGCAGGTCCTTGGATTGCAAGGATTCTTTACTCAATCTCTACTTCTTTATTTCAAGATTACAAAATGTAAAGGGCTATCTTAACCAAGGACAAAAACCTCTACCTACATTAGCAATTAACATTAACCCTCTTTTATAATCATTCCATTTTCCCTCCTGCTGTTCTAGGGAAATCTGAATTAAAAAGCCTGGTGCTGCTCAAGGGCAATTAATAGCACCGAGATGACAAAAGATCTTAGAACAGCTGACAAAGTGGCCCTGGGAGGGAACTGGGCCCCGGCTCAAAGTCACGGTGGGAAGTGTGTGCCCCGTGCTGCACGGGCTTTACACATGAAGAATGAAAAGATTTTCATCACCCAGGATAATGCAATTAAAAAGTACACCACCAGAAGCCACCCCATGCCAACTTGTTCAAAATTGGGCCTCAGACCCAGGGACCGAATTGAAATTCGAAGCTGAAACATCTCCATCGGCAGAGAGGGAGGGGAAGCGGGGATTCGCCTGCCTCCTTGTGCAGACAGGTGCCTGTTAGGGGAATGGAGGGGACATATGTTCATTGCCCATGGTAAGAAATGATTAGAGGATCTAGGAAGGGTGGACAGAGGGAGATGTGACTAATGTCAGAGGAGAAGCTAATTAAAAGGAGGATGCTGGGTCTCTTTTATTCCTTTCTGCTCAGTGTTTCTGCTCTGTGCTGTACACACACAATTTAGCATGCACGGAGAAAGGAGAACAACCATCTCTAATTGCCCGAAAATGACATAGTATTTGTTGTCCTGAATGCCGCTTTGCCCAGGTGGAAATTGTTTTCCTGATTAGCCTGCTCACACAGACTGCTGTGGTCCACTGTACAGTTGGGATTTTTTTCTCTCTCTCTAATCTCAGTGAGATGAACACAATTCAGGCTGTTGATTGCTGAAACAACAGGAGTAATCGTTCCAGACAATGACCACGACTCCACACTGTCAAGAGCACCAGGGGAGAGGGAAAGGTCCCCTTCACTAAGCAGAGCCGCATAGAGAGCGGGTAGGCCTGGCCCGCTTCCCATTCCTCCTCCAGCTGGTCTCTGGAAGCTATACTGCTTCTGCTGCAAGACACACAGGTCACAAGGTTTACCCTTCTTACCCAACTCCTGACATGCTTCTGTAATGGTAATAGGTCAGTTGCCCAATGCACAGAGCAGGTCACCACATTGCAGAGAGAAAGGGGTTTAATCATATGGCCACCAATTGAGGAGATGGGAGGAAACCTCCAGTCTGTCTCCCTGAGGAGTCTGGGGCTAGAATTTTTAAGGGCTTTGGAGTGGTCTGAAGTTTGGAGATCATTGATTGGTCAGAATGCAGAATGAAGTCATCGGACAAGGAGATGAAGAAGCTGTATTTTCATGCTGCTTCTCTTCCTCCATGGGGGTCTTCAAACCAGTGGGCATCAGCTGTTTCACTGGGATTCAGGATGTGAAAAACACCTTAAGTAAAAGCCTTATGACCTAATGCTGGAGATCCTATCTATCTTTAACAAAAGCCTTGTGATTCTAACTCCAAAACTCCTATCTCTGGGAACAATGGGAATGCAAATGGTGAGAATCTACTGCTACATGACTTTCTACTACAAGGAAGTGGGCCAAAGTACAGCCTGATAAATGGTTAATTAAAACTCGATTTCTGTTCATTCTTGTTAACCCTGTGAGTTCACTTCCGATCCCTGAGGTTACTGGTAGAGCACACACACTCCACCAGCAAGCTTGGCCAGCCTGTTGAGCTTTAACCAGCAGGCATTGTGCTACAGTTGACTGTTTCACGTGGATTTGTTACCATTAAACCTTCAATGTGAAGGGATAATTTTCACTTTTCTGTCCAATCACAAATGTTTTCTATGGAATATGTGGTGGGAAAGAGTGAAGGGATATACAAAAAAAAAAAAGTGGGGGAGAAAATGCACATACACGCAACAGCTAAGGGAGCCAAAAATGTTTCCACTACAATAATAAGACAGCCAAATAAAAAGAGGTCCCTGGCGAACCCATGTCTGGCCTGTGCACTGGGAGGGCGGGGTGGAGCCACAGAAGATCATGCCATTTGCAGTGGGGAGGAGCCTGGCCCCTTGTGTTCCTGGGTGGTAACCTGGGATTCAGTCTATGAGATGGGGGCCTGTTAACAGGAACCTCTCTTGCTTTGCTGAGTTTCTTTCCTTTTTGCCCAATAAATTCCATTTTTCTCACCCTTCCATGTATCCATGAGCCTAATCTTTCCTGGTCCTGTGACAAAGATCCTGCTTTTAGCTTAACTAAGGAGAACGTCCTACAACAGTAATACTGACAGCTAAAATTTGCTGATTCCTCTGTGCCAGGTAGTGTGCCAAGCCTTCATGTGTGCCATTTTTAAATGTTCACAATAAACCCAGAAGGTAGATCCTTTTATGGCACCCATTCTACCAATGGGAAAACTGAAGCATAAGGAAGTTAAAGAAAGCATCAGAGCTGAAATCCGTACTGGTCAGTCTGTCTCTGAACTTGACCCAGACTCCTAGCCAAGAGCCCCGCAAGCTGAATGTCCAAGGAGAACAGAGAGAAGCCAAGATTCTTAGTGATGGGGCCCATTTCTGGTTAATAAAATAAGATGACTGTTGGCCACAACATGGATGGAGCTGGAGGCCATTTTCCTTAGCTAACTAATGCAGGAACAGAAAACCAAACGCAGCGTGTTCTCACTTATAAGTGGTAGCTAAATTATGAGAACACATGTACACATAGAGGGGAGCAACACAGAATTGGGGCCTATCAGGGGCTGGAGGGTGGCAGCAGGGAAAGGATCAGGAAAAATAACTAATGGTTTGTGAACTCAGAAAATCTGAGACAGGTCTCAGTTAACTTAGAAAGCTTATTATGGCAAAATTGAGGATGCACCCGTGACAGCCTCAGGAGGTCCTGATGACATGTGCCCAAGGTGGTCAGGGCACAGCTTAGTTTTATACATTTTAGGGAGACATGGGACATCAATCAGTGTACGGAAGAAGTACATTGGTTGTGTCTGGAAAGGCGGGACAACTTGAAGCAAAGGCAGGAAGACTGGAAGCAAGGAGGAGCTTCCAGGTCACAGACAGGTGAGACACAAATGGTTACCTTCTTCTGAGTTTCTGACTAGCGTTTCCAAAGGAGACAGATATGCATTTATCTCAGTGAGCAGAGGGGTGACTTTAAATAGAATGGGAGGCAGGTTTGCCTTGAGCAGTTCCAGGCTTGAGTTTTTCTTAGTGACTTTGGGTCTCGAGATATTTTCCTTTCACAGGGTACTAGGCTTCATACCTGGGGGATGAAATAATCTGTACAACAAACCCCCATGACACAAGTTTATCTATATAACAAACCTGCACCTGTACCCCTGAACTTAAAAGACAAAAAAAAAAAAAAACAAAACAAAAAACTACATGAAAAATGGCAGCTACTGCAATGTGCTGCAAATGAGTTGTCTAGCCAAACCAAATAATGGGCTTTCCGGAGCAGTGACCATTTATGTCATTTATGTCTACATCCACCTTTGTGCTTATCTTATGCAGAGCAGCAGCAGCTATGGGGCCTCTGGTGTGACAATGATTCATACACAAAGATTCTTGAGAAAGACAGAGTTGCAGCCTGAAACCTAGAGCATAAGAAGGTGATTTTATCCAGGACTCACAACACAAAATGTGCTTGGGAAAGAGAAGGGGGAGGGAGGGGCTGGAAGGAGGAAGGTGGGGAGAAGTGTTTCTTAAAAGGTGCAATTCCTTTGGGAAGAGTGTGCATGTCTATGAATGGTAGGGAAGAGAGAGGGCTACTCTAAAAGCTAAAAACCTCCTTCTCTTCAGAATGAATAGCTCTTCTTGTTTGTGCTCTATTGGCAATTAATGATACACTATCACATAACATCTCCTTTACTACTATATTGTATTGTTGTTTCCAGCTTTATTGTTTAATTCCTCATGTGTTATCAACCTGTCTTCCAAACTCTAAGGTAAGCTCTTTGGTGTGGGGGGAAATGAAATTTTAAGATTACTTTTAACACCTATCATACCTAATAGAAACCTAGTCCATATTTATCTGTTGATAAGATGCCTGTACTTACTCTTTTTCTCTTAGTTTATGGTAACAAAAAGTAATTTCACTTAAGATGTACCAGAAGGGCTCAAAGAAGAATAGTAGAAGGAATCTTTTCACCACTACTTCAGCTACTTTTTTCATGTATCCAACCATCTGCCGAGCCATTATCCAGTGTTCCTAGAATTATGCCAGTGAGAAGGGTACAACAAAGAATAAGTACATGGCCATGTCTCTAGGATCTCACAGACTAAAGGAGGAAGGAAGACAGGTCATGCCTACTAACAGGGGAAAATGAAAACACTTGAGGGTCTCAGAGCTGGTAAGCATGTCCTCACACACCTGTCTATTAACCCATTCATTCAACCAATAAAAATTTATTGAGCATCTACTGAAAATTGGGGTACATCCATGAATGAGAGATAGAGATCATATTCTCATGATCTGTCTCATTCTAAGCGATGAGACAGATATTTACAAAATCATGCCAATGCTTATTTAATTATGAATGAAATGAAGAAGAAACCTCTTCAAGTACAAGTTTAGATGACAGTCTACAATGGGTGGGAATGGGGCTAATCTAGATTTGGACAAGAATGGGGATAGTCAGACAAGTATTTTCCACAGAAGTTTCCATGCAAGTGATACTTTAAGGTGAAGAAAGGTTAGCCAAAGGAAGAATAATAGAGAATGGTAGAGAATTTCAGGTATCTCAGTTGGATGGCATAAGAGCTTGGCACAAAAAATGAAGTGAAATAAGACTTGCAAGTCTGCAGCATGACTGAGGGCTGTTGGGGATGAGTGGTTGGGGGGTTGTTGATGGTGCCAGGTGAGCTAAGGAGTGAAGCAGAGTGAGATTATGCAGGAAGTGGTGGGTATGAGTTTGAGGCTTTTTTTGGTGCTTTGGTTTCACCGTCTAGCATGCAGCCTCTTTCTCTATTTGGGGGAAGGTTCAACTGTGTATGGCATTGGTAGTATCTGTAGCTATAGTCTCCTGCTCTGGACAATAAAGAGAAGTGATCCTCTACCCATCCACTAGCATCCAAGTCATAGTCCTAGGACCCATGTTCAGTCAATCATTCACCCCCCTGAGTCTCTCAATCTGGAGCAAGAGATGTGAAATCAAAATAAGAGTTTAGAATTCTTCATGGCAGTGGCACCCCCATTTCATCCAGCAGTGGCAGTGGCACTGTCTGATGCTATGTCCTCCCAGACTGTTCCCTCCATCTGACCTCCAGAGATCCCGCTGTTCATCTCATTTCCTAAGTCTCCCAGGGATTCTCTGAGCCCATTATTGTCTTCCAAAGAGCTCCCTCTTTCTGTAAAACATCATAACAATTAATTCTAGTTGTTTGCAACCCAGAACCTGGACTGGTGAACAGTGACAAGGAGGTTGGCTTTTAATTTAAGAACACTGGAAGCTGTGAAGGGTCCTACCTAGGGTGTAACAAGAATAAATTTGAATTTTAGCATCATTAAAAGTCCTTTATAGTTTTCAAATTACTTCCACATGACTTATTTGGTTTTTATAGCAATCAGAGAGTTGGGTACTATTATCTTTCTTCTTTGCATCAAAGAGAGAATGAAGTTTCAATAAGCCAAGTGATTTCTTTTTCAGTGGGAAATAGCTAATTAATGACAGAAAAAGTATCAGAGACCAGGTCTTCTGATTTCCTGCACATTGCTCCTTCTGTTTTCTCATGCAGTGAGAGGAAATCCTGAGATGTAGGAATCTAGAGAAGAAACTGCATGGCTTCTATGACAGAAGCAGCAGCAAATTGTTCCGGCTTTCTACATGAAAACACCTATAGACATTCAACTCTATGCTCAGATCCATCACTATTCATATTTCACAGTAGATCCACATGAGAAAAAAAAGAGGTAGCCTACCCAGAACACAGTATGTCTGGAAGTCGTTCTCACCTATGGTTAAGAATTTACAGGTTAACACATTGTGGAAAACAGTATGGCGATTCCTCAAAGTTCTAGAACTAGAAATACCATATGACCCAGCCATCCCATTACTGGGTATATACCCAAAGGATTATAAATCATGCTGCTATAAAGACATGTACACGTATGTTCATTGCGGCACTATTCACAATAGCAAAGACTTGGAATCAACCCAAATGTCCATCAGTGACAGACTGGATTAAGAAAATGTGGCACATATACACCATGGAATACTATGCAGCCATAAAAAAGGATGAGTTTGTGTCCTTTGTAGGGACATGGATGCAGCTGGAAACCATGATTCTCAGCAAACTATCGCAAGAACAGAAAACCAGACACCGTATGTTCTCACTCATAGGTGGGAATTGAACAATGAGATCACTTGGACTCTGGAAGGGGAACATCACACACTGGGGCCTATTATGGGGAGGGGGGAGGGGGAGGGATGGCATTGGGAGTTATACCTGATGTAAATGACGAGTTGATGGGTGCTGACGAGTTGATGGGTGCAGCACACCAACATGGCACAAGTATACATATGTAACAAACCGGCACGTTACGCACATGTACCCTAGAACTTAAAGTATAACTTAAAAAAAAAAAAGAATTTACAGGTTAACAAACGCATGTAGCTGCAGACACGTGTGCTGTCATTGAAGCAAATCTGAAGCTTGGAATAGTCAGATACCCAATAACAAGAAAAAAACTATGCCAGTGAAAGGGGCAAGCCTGGTATTTTGTAGCTTGCTGTAAAGCAGCAAAGATTTAGAGTCAAATCATAAGCTTTAACTTCAGACTCCAGGTAAGACAATACTTATCTTGAAGTACTGCTGTAAGGATTAGATAAGATAACCCATTGAACGTTCTTAGCATAGAACCAATATTGGACAGATGCTCTAAAACAGGGGTCTTTAACTCCCGGGCCACAGACAGCTGTCAGTCCATGGCCTCTTAGAAACCAGGCTGTACAGCCGGAGGTGAGAGGTGGGTGAGAGAGGGAAGCTTCATCTGTGTTTACAGTCACTCCTCATACTTCACATTACCACCTGTGCTCTGCCTCCCAACAGATCAGTGGTTGCATTCAATTTTCATAGGAGTGGGAAGCCTACTGTGAACTGCACATGTGAGGTATTCAGGTTGCCCTCTCCTTATAAGAATCTAATGCCTGATGACCTATCATTGTCTCCCATCCCCTCAGATGGAACTGTGTAGTTCCAGGAAAACAAGCTCAAGGCTCCCACTGATTCTACATTATGGTGAGTTGTATAATTATCTCATTACATTTTGCAACGTGATAATAGAAAAAAAGTGTGCAATAAATGTAATGAACTTGAATCATCCTGAAACCACCCCCAATCCCACTTGGTCCGTGGAAAAATTGTCTTCCATGAAACCACTCTCTGGTGCCAAAAACATTGGGGACCGCTGCTCTAAAAGGTGTTCATTTCCTTACTTTGTTTCCATCGATGTTAGAGGGAAAGTGGGGACTTGTCCCCTAGATTTATGAAATGGGTTCAATAGGACCTTACACAGAGGGCCATTGTTCAAATCTAAATCAGTAATGCAGACACTACAGAGAGAGACTAGAAGGTTCCCAGTGGAACAGGGAGAAGGTAGCAGTGGTGTCTTCCCTTATTCTCAAGGCCAGCCACGTTGCTGTGATTTTCTTTCTAATAATGTATCTAGAACTTAAGTGACCTATTCAATCTTCAGGGTTGTTAGAAGAAAGAAATTGTCATTTGAAATGAAGCACACAAATTATTTCACTTTTGTTTACTTTTATATTGGTTCTAAAAAACAATTGATAAGAAAAGTTGAGTGCGTGTGTTTTTCAGGGAAAGCAAATAATTTTTTTGATAAATAAAGAGTATTTTCTTTTCTGTAAAAACCAAATATTTTTCTAAAAGCAAATTTTATTTTCCCAAATATTTGACAAGAGCAAGCTGTAAAATTCTGAAGGAGTTCAGTCAGCTGTGCAGATTGACTTTTGAGGTGTAAAATAAACCTTTACTTAACAGATGTCAGGACTGTGACTTTAGGAGATAATGACAGTTTTTATAGTAGGTTGGTGGCAGAATTTCTAAGGAGAATGAATAAAGTTTTGGTGCCAAGTCTGGAAAAAAATGACAACATGATTATTAACAATTGACTGAATTGAGGAAAGCAAAAATAAGTGTTTTAATTTGTTTGATTAGACAGGGTAAATTGTTCCATAAATACCAGTAAAATACATTTTACAAAAGGATAGACTGTGCCTGTAGGTATAAATTAGAGTAACTCAAAGGCCCTACCTCCCTCCAAAATAAACATGAATGAAATTGATTTAAAATAAATTCAAAAGCTTTAGACAAGAGATCAAAATAGCCATGGAAGACTTTTTAATAACTATGTTCAAATGAGATCACTTGGACTCGGGAAGGGGAACATCACACACCGGGGCCTATTATGTGGAGGGGGGAGTGGGGAGGGATGACATTGGGAGTTATACCTGATGTAAATGATGAGCTGATGGGTGCTGACGAGTTGATGGGTACAGCACACCAACATGGCACAAGTATACATATGTAACAAACCTGCATGTTGTGCACATGTACCCTAGAACTTAAAGTATAATAATTATAATAATAATAACTATGTTCAAATTCTACCTTTGCAGCAGCAGTGGCAAATAGAGAAAACTCTTCAATACTGACAAATATATTCCACCTTGGCAATGTGGGGTCAGTAGTGCTATTTAGTGTAATTGAAATTATTCTTTAGGAGATTTAGCCAAAATCTCTTAAAGCCCTATTCCAGTATCCTACAATCTCCCCTTCAGTCCAACCTGCCTGCAACCAAGCAAATTTTGGATGCAGCTCAAGTGCTATCCCTCTGCAAAACCTTCTCTGACTCCTCTAGTCTCCAGGTAAGCTCTCTCTTCCTTGAATATAGAGGTCTTTGTATAATCTCCACTGCTGTAGTTAGCATTGGTCATTGATAGTCCTGTTGAGCAGCCAGAATTCTCAAACCTTGAACTCAACTCTGGGCAACTTCCACTGTACTCTGGTACTTCCCAGGAGATAATACCCAGAGGATGCCAGCTTCACACTGAGATCCTGTTCTTTTCTAGGGAGGTGAGCTTGGGGGAATAACATGGGTAATCTCAGAATATTCTGCCTGAAACTAAAGCCGGAATCAGGACTGAATGTCCAACTCCTGGTTCTTGCTGTTTTCTCAGGGTCTACCTTGACTCACCATGGTGCCAAAGAAATTAAAAGAGATGCACTAAAGGCAGAAGTTTAATGATTTGGCTCCTTCCACAGAAGTTTATTCCCTGGACTAAGCAGACCAGAGTTCCACTTCTCATTTAAGTGAGGAAGAGAAATTTCAGATCGTTCCTGTCATCACATGTATTGACTTTGTATCTTCAGTTGGTTTTGTATCTTCAGGTGGGTCTGGAAGGTAAAATGTCTACTGCTTCCTTTTTTCCCTTAAGTTATGAAAACACTGAAGGGTTCATGTTTATCTCCTCTAAAAGTTTTTAAGACATGTAGAATATAAAATAGCAACAAATACATAATAAATTGATAAATTCTTGGGCAGTATTTGTAGATTATAGACACACAACTTACTATATAATCATTAAGGTAAAGTTGTTAGAGGACTAGATTCTAAATGCTGAAGGGTCATAAAATCCTAGTATAAACCATTGTCATTAGAAAACTTTAAAAATATTATCTTTGGATTACAAAGAGCATTTTTGTCAGCCAAGCTTACTGTAGATCACATTAACACAAAACTTTAAATTTGCCCATCATTATTATTCATTTTTATATTTTATGGAGGAATTGATCTTTGTGTCTTAAGGGTCTGGACACATTATTTGCAAAAGACAAAGGTGGCCAAGCCTCACCATACTGGCATGTCAAATTTGAATGTGAACAGATTTACAGATTTGCTGCTGTCAAGGACGTAGGAAATTAAAGATGGATATTGTGGCTTTTGTTCTGCTACTGAGTTCTTTTTTCAATCAATGATATTGAGATATAAATTGTGTACAATATAATGTACACATTGTATGTGCTCAATAAGTATGTGACACATATGTATGTAGACACATAAATGTATATACATGTGTATGTATAAATACATTCATATATGTATATGACATATACATACATACACATACGTATAGGTCAATATTTCCATGACCAATCAAGTCAATATGTCAATGATCCCCAAAGTAGTTGCATGGTACCCTTTCACAGTCATCACTTCATCAACTCTATAGAACCTCCTGCCTCAACAAATGCAGGAAATGACTGACCTTTTTCCAGGACAGATGCCAGAATTTTATGTAAATGAGATCATGTGCTATTTAATCTTCTGTGTCAAACTAATCAAGAAAAAAACAAATGAAGACATAGATTACCAATGTAAAAATGAAGAACATATAACTATTGACCTGACAGATATTAAAAAGATAACACAAGAATACTGTGAACAACTGGTCTGTTTAGACCTTTCATATTTAGTGACTTTTCTTAATGGTTGGGTTAAACTATCTGGACATGTGATTTCTTTTTGTCCTGTTTGTTCTTTGGTAATTTTTTCTTCTTTTTCTGCCTCCTCTAGGTTTAATTAAGCATTATAATTTAATCTAATCTCCTCTATTGAACTATTATTTAACTTGTTTAAAACAACTGTTAGTGGTTGTCTTAGGAGTTATAATACACATTTTTAAATAATTTGTCTCTAACTTAAATTATACTGTTTCATGTGTTGAGTTATTGTAACAATGTGGTATAAATACACACATATTTTACTATTTTTGCTTTGAAAATTATCTTTTAGAGAAACTAATAGCAAGAAAAAATTATATTTTGCCTCAATTTATTCCACTTTTCAATTCTCTTCATTTCCTTGTATAGATTCAAGATTTTTGTTTTTTGTTTTATTGTTGTCGTTGTTGTTGTTTTGAGATGGGGTCTCGCTCTGTCACCCAGACTCGAGTGCAGTGGCATGAACTTGGCTCACTACAACCTCTGCCTCCTGGGTTCCAGCAATTCTCCTGCCTCAGCTTCAGAGTAGCTGGTATTACAGGCATGCATCACCACACCTGGCTAATTTTTGTATTTTTAGTAAAGACAGAGTTTCACCATGTTGCCCAGGCTGGAAGATTGAAGTCAGAAACTTCATATTCCTTCAGCCTTAAGAAGTTCCTTTAACATTTCTTATAAGGTAATCTGCTACCAATGCATTCATTCTCTTAGTTTTTGTTAGCTGAAGAAAGTCTTTATATTTTATTAATTTCTCTGGATATAGAATTCTGAGTTGATAGCTTCCTTCAGCACCTTAAAGATAAAATAGTAAGCCATTATTTTCTGGCTTACTTGTTTTCTGATGAGAAGTGTGATATATTCTTATCCTTGTTCCTCTGTAGGTAATGTACCTCTGAGGGAGAGGATGCCTGCCTTCATGATTTTCTTGTCTTTGATTTTCAGCAGTCTGAACATGATATGCTTGGATGATCTCATTGTGTGTTTGTTTTTATATTTATCCTTCTTGGTGTTCTCTGAGCTTCCTGGATGTATACTTTGGTGTTTGTTATTAGCTTGGAAAATCTTCTGCTGTTATTTCTTCAAATGTTTCTTCAGTCTCATTCTCTTTCTCTTATTCTTTGGGGATTTCAATTATGTATATTTTAGAGCATTTGATATGTCTAACACTCCTGGATACTGTGTTGTGGGGGTTTTCTCCTCTAATCTTTTTTTTTTTTTTTGTACTTTAGTTTGCAGAATTTTTATTGATCTCTATCCAGCTCACTGATTCCTTCTGTAGCTGTCAAGTCTACTGTTGAGTCCCTCAAAGACAATCTTCAGCTCTGTTACTGTGTTTTTGCTTTTTAGTATTTTCATAGTATTCTTTTTTATAGTTTCCATCTTTCTGTTGAAATTATCTAGCTGAACTTGAATGTTTTCTATTTTCTCCATTAGCATCTTTACGATATTAATCACAGTTATTTTAAATTCTCTGTTGGATAAGTCCGTGTCTGTATCATATCTTAGTTGTGATGGCTGTATATGATTGCTTTGTCTCTTCAGACTGTGGGTTTTCTTTGCCTTTTCCTATGTCTCATATATTTTTTTGCTTGAAAGTTGGGCATGTTGCAAAGGACAAAGATACATGTCTTTCTTGCTGCCAGGCCTTTAGTGGAAGGTTTTGTTTTAATATAGTCAGGAGTTGATCTGGGTTTGAGGTTTGTTGTTGCCATAACGTAGTTTTCCCTTATCCAGTTTCACTTTCCATGGTTTTAGTTAAATGTAATCAATTGTGACCCAAAAACATTAAATGGAAGGTTTCAGAAATAATGCATAAGTTTTAAATTGCATGTCATTCTGAGTAGTGTATGATGAAATCTTGTGCCATCCTACTCCATCCTGCCAAAGATGTGAATCATTCCTTAGTCCAGTATCTCCATGCTGTAAACACCAATCACCATTAGTCACTCAACAGCCAACTCAGTTATCAGATCGACTGTGACCTATTTTACTTGATAACAGTTCCAAGTACCAGAGTAATGATGCTGGCAATGAGCATATGCCAAAGAGAAATTATAAAGTGTTTCCTTTAAGTGAAAAGGTGGAAGTTCTCAACTTAATAAATAATGAAAATTATATGCTGAGGTTGCTGAGATCTATGGTAAGAATAACTCTTCTATCCATGAAATTGTAAAGAAGAAAAGCGATATTTGTACTAGTTTTGCTGTTGCACCTCAAACTGCAAAAGTTACAACCATAGTCCATGATAAAGGCTTATAAAGATGGGAAAGGCACTAAATTTGTGGGTGGAAGACATAAACAGAGACATGTTACCAATGACAGCAATCAGGTTTGGCACAATTTGAGGTTTCAGGCATCTAGTGGTAGTCTTGGAACATATCCCCCATGTATTAGGGAGGACTATTGTGATTATTTTCAGTGCACCATAGCCTCAAATTCCTCTAGCAATACCTTGTGTTTAGGATGTGAGCTAATTTGCCAGAGGGTTTTTCTTCCCCCTCAGTGTCTACTCCCTTCTTACCTTAGAGTCTTCCTTCTGTATTGTTTCCTCGAGAGAATCTGTCTCTTGTAGCAATCTCAGCTATAGGTTACTTTTACTCAACGCTTGTTAGCACGGTGGTAGGGAGAGCCAGAAGGGGTGTGTTCTCTCATCAAGCCTTAAAATGAGGCACTCACTGTGGATTTAAGCCTGCACCAGCTGTAGTCCTGGGCTGCCACTCTCAGAGTACAGTTTCAGTTTTTCTCTTCCTTTCCTGCAGTTTCAGTGGATTTTTCACCAGTGCCCTAAACTGACAATTGTTATCATTCTTTGCCCTGTAGTTTAAGATTTTTGTTCCATAGGGGAGATATGGAGATGGGTCTGGAAAGTGTTTCAGGAGTAGCTACTATTCCCTTCCCCAAGTCAGTACAATTCAGAAAACTTTCTTAGGAGTCTGGCCTATCTTCTCTGTGAGTGCCTCGTCATATCCATGAAAGACAGGACTGTAAGAGGAAGCAAATACTCCTATCTCTGGGACCCTGTGGCTCCACATCAATACGTGACCTGGAGCAGTTCATTACAATTTCTAAGCTGAATCTCCTTTCCAAATTATATAGCATGCAATGGCATCTGCTCTAGGTAGGCAAATGCCTGGGTCCTGTTGCACCCTGTAGGTCCTGGCCTCTCCCCAGATTTTAGGTTCTTTTCCCCACCATGTCAGATCTCTAATGAATTCCAGAAAGGTCATTAATTTTCGTTTGATTAAGCTTTTATTTTCTTATTGTAAGGCGGGGAGGATGGGAATAAGGCTCTTTCCAACTCTCTACATCTCTTAACTGAATGCAGAAGATCCACATATTAATTTTTAATGCTGAACAGAACCTGCATCCCTGGGATTAACTCCATTTGGTCATGACGGTCATTCTATTTATACACTGTTGAATTCACTTTACTGATATTTTAGAAGGGAGGTTTTTAAAATCTATGATCATGAGGAATATTGTTTTATCAATTTATTTTCTTATAACCTCTTTGTCAGGTTTTTGTGCCAGAGTTATTCTAATCTTTTAAAATTAGTTGGAAGGTGTGTCTTCCTCTTTTACTTTCTGAGTTTGTGTTAAGTTTCATGTTATTCTTCTGTGTGTGTGTGTGTGTGTGTCTGTATGTGTGTGTGTGTGTGTGTGTGTGACAGAGTCTCACTGTGTCTCCCAGGCTGGAGTGCAGTGGCATGATCTCAGCTCACTGCAACCTCTGCCTCCCAGGTTCAAGCAATTCACCCATCTCAGCTTCCCAAGTAGCTGGGATTACAGGCACACGTCACCATGCTCAGCTAATTTTTTGTATTTTTAGTAGAGACAGGGTTTCACCATGTTGGCCAGGCTGGTCTCGAACTGCTGACCTTGGGTGATCCACCCACCTTGGCCTCCAAAAGTGCTGGGATTATAGGCGTGAGCCGCTGCATTTGGTCAAGTTTTGCATTATTCCTTACTTCAAAATTTGAACTCACCAATGACACCATCTGAGTATAGATGCATCTTTGAGGGGAAAAATTTTTAATAGAAATTCAATTCCTCTTATAGATACAGGACAATTCAGATACTCTATATCTTTTTGAATTAGTTTTGGTAAGTGGTGTTTATTAAGCAATTTGTCCATTTCTTCTAAATTAACAAGTTTATTTATATACATTTGCCATCATATTACTTTATTGTCCTTGTAATGATTGTAGGATCTGTAGTAAGAGTTCCTTCTTCTTAAAATACCATTATTGGCAATATCTTGATTAGTTCTGCTAGGAGTATCAATTTTGTTGACCTTTTCAAAAAACATGACTTTTGGCATTGTTAGTATTTTCTATTGTTTGACTTGATTCCATTGAGTTCTGTTTTTAAATTTTAATTCTATTTACTTTCAGTTTTAACTTGCTCTTCTTTTCTTTTTTTCGTAACTAACATGGAAAGTTGGCTATTAATGTTAAGCTTTTTTTCTTTCTAGTAAGGCATTGACAATGATAAACTTCACTTTAAGCAGTTCTTTAGCTGCATCTTACAAATTTGGTGTTTTAATTGTCAATCAACTCAATTTTGAAAATTTTACTTGTAACTTTTTTGAAGTTTAGTTAACGGGTTTTAGAAATATCTTATTAACTTCTCAAATAATTTGGGTCTTCATAGGTATCTTGGTGACATCTAGCTTCATCTGTTGTCTGAAATTGTATACTTAAGGTTTCCATGTTTTGGAATTGATTACATCCTATTTCATGGATCAGTATATAATCGATCTTGAACCAGCCACAGTAGAAAAGAATGTGCATTCTGAAGTTGTTTATGGTGTTCTATAAATGTCAATTAAGTCAAACTGGTTGATAGTATTCAGGTTATCTGTGTCTTTGATACTTTTTTGAATATAAGATTGAATAATTACTACAGGAAGGTACTACAATCTCTAATTATGGTTGTGGATTTCTCTATTTCTCTCTTTACTTCAATCAGGTTTTGCTTTATATATTTTGAAGATCTATTTTTAGATCTATCATTTAGTCAATGCATGAAGGAATATTATAAATTCCTGATGAATTGGTTTTTAATATGTCATTCCTCTTTATTGTTAGTGACGCCCTTCTTCCTGAAGTCAATTTTGCCTCACATTAATATAACCATGCCTGTTTTATTTTCCTTATAGTTTTCATAATATATCTTTTCTATCCTTTTAATTTCAACCTTATCTGTATCTTTATATCTAAGACGTGTCACATATTGCTGCAGGACTTTTTGCTCCTTAGTTCAGCTAAACTCTGGGTTCTTGTCTCACAACCAGGAAAAGTTAGGCACATGGATACACTGAAGGGCAAGGAGGGCAGATTTATTAGTCAATACAAAAGCTCTCAGCAAAGAAACAGGGGGTCCTGACAACAGGCTCCTACCTCATTGATTGAATGAGGTGGGATTGAATACCGGGCCACCAGGAGCTGAAGAGGCCAAGCTCCTCCCCCTGCATAAGGTGCAAATTCCTGGTAGTTCCACCCCATTCTCTCAGTGCACAGGCGGGCCCTCAGTCTGAGCCATCCACATTGATTTATTTCCTTTGTGGCACGTGTGTTTAGGGATGAAAATTTTCACCATGGCATGTTTAGGGAAGCCTCCTGTGCACAGTAACCTGGGTGGCATTTGGCTGTCTCTTGCCTCCATTATTATAGTTAGTTAGGTTTTAAATTTTTAAAATTCATTCAATAATCTCAAGTTCTTTATTTGAGCATTTAGATCATTTATATTCAATGCAATTATAATTACTTATGAGGATGTGTAGAGTTCTTTGATCTTTCTATAATTGCAAGACTACTTGTATTGTGTTTTCCATCACTTTGTCACTGACACTCCTCCAAACATGGTTTTTTCCCTCAAAAAATCTTCTTTTCTTTTCTCACTTTACTCACTCACTGCCTGCAAAATCATGAGAATGTGCCATCTAGGGTAAACATAGATGACTTTAAGAAATGGAGCAAGCACTAGGGGGAAAAAAAAACAAAAAAAACTTAACTTTAATTTCAACATTCCTTTAAAGCACCTAGAATACATCATACAAGCTCTTGGTTTTTCATCTCTATATATTGAACCATTTACATTTCTTGATATATTCTTAGGTTCTTCTTGGGCATACACCAGACACAAAACATATTTTTAGGGTGTAGAATAGAAAATACTGCCTAAGGAAACTTGCTTACTTTGGGGTGGTCATAAGGCTGCTTCTGAATTGTCATTTTCCATAAAGTAATTCATGTGAATGCTATATTCATCAGCTTTTCTTCATTTTCTTTTTCCTTCACTCCCCCTCTGTCCCTCCCTCCCCCCTCTCCTTCCTTCCTTCCTTCCTCCTTCTTTCTTTTCTATTTCTCCTTCATCAAATATCTACAAACACCCTACTAAGTGCTTGGTACTTCAATATCTTTACAGGTATTGAAGCCTAAACCTCAACATCTTTATGAGTACTCCACGGTTTTTTAAACTCTCAGTTTTATCTTAGCCAATGTGACAGGACTACATCTTCCCCAGAATTCCACCATCTTTCCAGGACCAGAGTTTTTATAGCAACATTGAATGTCTTCTGGTCTCTGCCTTAACTAACTGAAAGGAAGTATTTTGGTTCTTACTGAGGAATTTTAGTAAATAATCAGCAAAATGATCCACATAAATAAATAATACTTTTGGTAGGCTTATTCAAGAGGAATGACAAGGTCAAAACTTCTCTGTTCAACCAGGGACATCTTTGTTTAGATGTGCTCTGCATTTTTTTTTAAATTGTTTTCTTCCTGTGGTAGAAATTTTGTTTTTATTTGTTGGAAAACATCTCAGGATGGATCTAATTAGTTAAGGAATGTGATAACATTCTTGAGACAATATTAATTGTTAGAGTTGAAGAACCGCATGTGATCATGTTCTTTTTATATTGTTTATGCATTTTTTTCATGCTGAGCAGTAACTCAGAGTAACTTATGATGACATGCAAAGGTCTATAAATGTCATCGTATTTTCTCATGTAAGGGTTTACTTTCTTCTTTTTAATAGTGTTTTTATTACACTAATTATACTTGAACATATGCTTACTGTAAAAAAAACATACATTCCATAATCAGAGTAAAAAATAAAAATTTCCGTTGACATTCTTTCCCAATCCCAATACATGGCACGCGCACACACACACACACACACACACACACACACTTCATTAGAATCTAGTTTAATTTCCTAAAAGGTGCTAAACAGCACCTCTGTGTATGTGAGAGACATCTAAACTTTGTTTTCAATGGGGTTTATAACCCAAGAACTTGGAGATCCCCGCTCTATGCTTTCAAAACTTGACCCCTATTGGATACTTGTTATGAAGGATCATCTTGACATTCAGGAAAATGACCTATAGAAGTCATCTGAGAGACCATGGAACTTCCCTTCTTCAGAAAACACTTCACCTCCCCGATCTCCTGATTCCAAGTTCAGTGTTTTTACTTTGTACCAGACTGACTCATCCTCACTGTTGCACTTATTTCAAGACCTCTAACATTTTCTCTGTAGCTTTAACATTCTATGATTACTCCCTGATGACATACAAAAGTGTAGTTTAAAAAAAATATAGACTTTATTATTTTCTGCCCAATTTTCTTTTTTTGTTTCCATGAATATAGGAACCTGAATCAGTCTTGAGACAATTTATTGTTCACACACCAAGTTAGGCAAAGGGCAGTTGAATAATTTCTTTACTCATTTACTCTACTCTGGGAATGAGAGATTGCTGAATCGGGATGTGTGGCACACAGAGTAATATTTCCAGCTGTTTCCTCAAATATGATGTATGAAAAGGAAAACAGGCTCATACTGGCATTTGGGAATTAATTCATGGCTACACAGGAATGCAAGGTAGAGGCAATTCTGATCTCCTCTCCTTGAAGTTAATAAATTTTACATGTAGATGAGGGTGAAGAAGTCCATGCTATAAGGCCAAACCCAGGAAAGCTGTTTGTGATCCTTGCCAGCCCTTTTCCACATCACAATCATGAAGGATTTTCTAATAACTCTGTCTACAGCATTCCTCTCTTCTAAATGAATTCACTGTGTGAATGGGGGCAGGGACGGGCCTTCCAGGTACAAGGGCAGTGTCTTTGGTGACCTGGTTTCCACCATCTACAGTGGTAAAGCCTTTGAGACCATTTCAACAATAGCAGACATCAGGTAGGATGGTGATTGTGTTTTTGTGTAGTTCTTCAAATAAAGATTGTGTATCAAAATCCTTTCATTGGATATAGAGTCCAGGTTATGAGTACAAATAGTAGGATTGTCATTGATAAAAACAGCTCTCTTAAAATGCAACATACCATATGAGGTCAGGGATGTAGAGTTCATTACTGGCTTTACTCTCTTAATTGACAGTGTTGTAGATGACTAATGACCATATTTACATTATTTTAGGAGCGTAAGCAGAAAATCAAAGTGGGGGAAATAGAGAATTTGCCTTTTGAAGGACTGTGTTTCATGAGAAGTATAAAAGTCCCGTGGTGAAGCAGCTGACTCTTTTAGACACCAGCTCTACATACACAAAGCCAGAAGCACCCCACTGCAAATGTTTAAATCCAATCAGAGCAGTTATTAGATGTCCTGTAAATAATGAAAGGAAAAAGATGAGCTGGCTTAAATCGTAAATAATGAAAGGAAAGATATCAGCTGACTTAAATCCTTTTTCTTAACTAGTTTGTGTAATTAGAAACAGACATCGTCTTTCCACCAACTTCTTTAAAAATCACAATGCTGCAGCTTCTATAGATTCCCTTTTTTTTTTTTATTTTGGGGAGGTAAAAAACCTATGTAATTTCAAGTTCTTCTTGGTTAAATGAAGACCAGAAAGCCTGTGTCTGTTCCTGGCACTAACACTCATTTAAACTAAATATTCACAGTGATTTAAATATAAGGTTAAAGACTAACTCTGATTTGATGATTCTAAGTAAGTTGTCCCTTTGCCAGGGATATATTTTACCATTTTTATTATGGAGATATATCCTAAGATCCTTGGAAGAATGTTTTTAGTATGTTAAATAGATTATTATTCCTATCACTTCCTGAGATTTTGTTTTCTTTTTTACTTAGAGAAATATGAAAGCTAGAATATAAGGTATGGCTTATAAGAGACAAAGGAGAACCAAGAGCTAAATAAAAACAGGAATAAGATAAGTATTAAATACTATACACACACTCAAAGACATTGGGTTGACTATAGAAAAATAATAAACAACACTAGAGTTGTAACACTCTTTTGTCATTTTTATAATTAACAGCAGCAACACAAAAGTGTTCTGGGATGATAATTGTTTTTAAAGTTGGAGCTTAACACACGTTCTCGCTCATAAGTGGAAGCTGAACAATGAGAACTCATGGACACAGGGAGGGAAGAATACACACCGGGGCCTGCCGTTGGAGGAAGGAGAGCATCAGGACAAATAGCAAATGCATGCACAGCTTGATACGTTGGTGATAGGTTGATAGGTGCAGCAAACCACCATGGCGCATGTTTACCTATGTAACAATCCTGCACATTCTGCACATGGATCCCAGGACCTAAAATAAAATAAAATTTTGAAAAATAAAAAATAAAAATTGGCTGGGCATGGTGGCTCATGCCTGTAATCCCAGCACTTTGGGAGGTCGAGGCAGGCAGACCACCTGAGGTGAGGAGTTTGAGACCAGCCTGGCCGACATGGTGAAACCCCGTCTCTACTAAAAATACAAAAATTAGCTGGGCATGGTGGTGGGTGCCTATAACTCCAGCTACTTGGGAGGCTGAGGCAGGAGAATGAACCCGGGAGGCAGAGGCTACAATGAGCCAATATCATGCCGCTGCACTCCAACCTGGGTGACAGAGCAAGACTCCATCTAAAAAAAAAAAAAAAAAAAAAAAAAAGTTGGAGGTTAAATTTTATTCAGAACTGAACATAAAGCCTTAGTATTTTTGAAAAGTTCCATGACATCTAGTTCCAGCACTCTAGCCATATAAAGAAATGTTACATTAGCAATGTTTGCCATTGCTTCTAGCATTGCAAATGGTTAAAATGCTGCTGAACTAAAACCGCCCAGCAGGACCAACAGGTTCATCAGCCTGCAGCACTATGCTGGTCATGGCCTGAGCGGTTTTCTAGCATTATCACCTCCACAAATGAGCACTGCCATCCTCCAGCCCCTGATACATCTGTTGTACAAGCTTCAGATCAGAGCGTAGAAATAGGGACAAATGCCACCCACTCGAGTGCACTTGCTGCTCTGCCAACTGTTAGCAATTGCATGGCGTGTTTTCCACTTTCTCAGTCTTTCAGTTCCTGCATTTCTGGAAGGTGGATGACAGGCAAAGAGTGCGATTTTCCTGCCAAAAATCCCTCCTACCGGGCGAGAAGCTATTTGCTGTTTTCTAGTAAACAGAGAACATAAAGAAAAATCTGGAAATAGGAAACATTTATCATAGCCCTAGAGGCTTGAAAACGAACTAGATAGAAAGGCCACTCATCCATTCAGAAGGATAAAACTTCAGTCATTCATTCATTTATCCATTTAACAGATCACTATCCACTAGACTGTGCACAGAACTAATGTATACATAGATAACTACCAATAAAATAATATATATCAAGGTACAGTTGAATAGACAACAATAAGTGACTCATTTTGTTATATTGCATTATTATATTAGAGAACTAAATCATATTGTTGTTTATACAAATTTGATATGCTTGTGTTACTTCCAGCAATGAGTATTTCAGCAGGAATATGAAAGAATATATCCATGACCACCTTATGACATGCAGGTGAAAGGAGAAGTGAGGTTAGAAAAAAGGAGCCACATTTCTTGGACTGTAACAGCAAAGGCAGCATTGAGTGGCCTGAGCAAGGTGGAGATCACTGGCAGAAGGGAAGAGACAGCTTTGGAGAAAGTAGATCTGCCCCCCTCTTATGCAGAGTCAGTCCAAAAGCCTCTCTTAGAGAGAGGTCAGGATCATAGCAGGTCCCTGGGGATGCATTAGAAACACCCAACTTCCTGTCTGGGTAGTCCTTGCTTATGCTTCAGGACCCAGCGGCTGTCGACAATTTAATGATCTACACCGGAGTCAATTTTTGGACTAAATTGCACACCGAGCAGCGAAAATAGAAGGGAACTTACGCCTCTCAGATATGAAATCTGCTTATTATATATGTGAGTCCCATGGAAATGGAATGACCTGCTCCTTCCCCTGATCTGCTGATATTTAGAATTAAGACTTCCTCAAGCCCAGCCTTTTTCTAAAGGGCTTCTTCATAGGGGTTTTCTGAAAAGGAGATCCAACCCCCCATCCCCTCCCCCACTTTGAGATGATAGTTGGTAATAAACATTTAGGTGTGTGGTGTAAGAATGATTTTCCTGTAATCCAGTTGCAAGCAAACCATTTTAACCCCTTACTCTTTAAGTCACACAAGTCCAGTAGTGGGGCTGGAGCAATTTGTGCCAGCTTGCTAGAGCTGATTGCTAAATTTCCAGCAGTTGTGCAAGCCAGATGCCATCCCACTGGTAGCTTGATGTCAGCCATGAGGGAAGGATCTACACCATGAAAATCAGCAAATGCTGCAAACCGGTCCTGGAAAGCCAGTTGTGAGATATTTACCAGCACACCCCTGATTATATCAATTGCTGAATTTTTAATTGAATGATATATATTCACTGCTTCATCAACATTGCACATTTATTCAATGGACCAAATCTCTCCAGCAATACCATGGCCTGAATATAATAACTCTACAATAAATATTAATAATATGAACAGTGGTATTCTTTTTTCTCTCCAAGTCACTTCAAATATCCTGTGAACTGCCCCCTTGAATAATATAAAACTACAAGTTAACCGCAGCATTATCTTGAAGAATTGGTCTTTGGAAGTGTAAGTGCCTACTCAATATTTGAATGCTGTAGACACCTGGAATTAGAATGTTTGGGATCACAAATGTTCATCCCTATGCTACTGCCTTGCCTTCCCATGAACCTGAACTACAGACTGTTGATTGAAAAAAATCCTTTAAAGGAATAAAAATCCATGTGCTGCTTCTCACACCTCAGTATGGGAAAAGAAGCCACTCCCGCAAAGCTCAAGCCTGATTTATGCAGAAGGCTTCTAGTCTTACCTGCTTCCTTAAACTTGCTATTTAACATAATTTTTGGTTTATCATTATAAATGCTAAGTGATCTTGAGTCACTGCATCTGCTAAATCAGATGATTGCTCATTTTCTTCTACCTAGAATGAACAAGCAATTTGAATTCACCATGAAATAGAAGCCTCACAGGCAAGTAATAGGTAGTGGTGGGTTGCTTTTTAAGTCTAAATGTTTTTTCCTATTTGATTTACTTAATTGAGCTAATGGGCTCTATGATTGGCTGAATAGCCCAGTAGCTAAAGTCATCATTAGCTATTTTCTTGGCTAACACAATAATGACCCTTAAATTGTCTCCAGTATTTCCAATTACCTTTGAAAACATGTGGAAAGTCAGAAGCCCTAATAGGAAACATAGATGATATGATGGTTATAGGAAATCTTCTCCAATACTAATAGTTTTCACAGAGTCCTTTTATGGGTCAAGAGAGAATGGTGAAACAAATTACAAAATTTAACAGAATGTGAGAGGATTTTGTCTCAAGAAATACAAGAATCAGTGATACCAGAATATTTAAAAATTCTCTAGCTCCAAACATTTAATTTTATAGTTTAGAAAAATCAAGGCCCAGAGATGGTAATTACCCTATAAAGATAACATTGGTAATGAGTGGCAGCCAAAATTCAAACCCACTTTTTTTCCATTGAAAAGTGCATTTCTTATAGTAGCCTATTAAAAATATGCTTCACTTAAGGGCGACTTAAACTCCAAATTCCAAGTAGGTTAAACCTCTCCCTCTCTCTTTTTCTCTCTCTCCCCTTCCCCTAATTCCCTTTCTCTCTCTCTTTTCCTTACCAACCCCCTTTTCGCATAAATACAAACTACAATTATTTGCAGTATCATTTGAAAATACTAACTACCAGCTGGGGATGGGAGGGGTGATGGAAGGAAAGTTCAGCTGAGACTCAGTTCCTAGGCTCAGCCTGCAGACTGATGATAGTAGTATGTTGCATTGCAGATCATAAGAGGTAGCCAACACAGAGAGAGACACAAGTTGCAGTAGAATTGCTGAGTGTGAGTTGAACATAAAAGTAACTAACTTTTAGGTTTCAAAGTGAATCATCAGTGTTATGATATAGGGTAGAATGTCACAAGGAGGCAATTCCTCACTAAAGTCTTTAGTTTGGGGTCCAGTCCTAGGGTTTTATTGTTTTTTCTCAGTGTACTCTGTCAGGAGTAATAATTTTTGCTAAGGAATTCACAAGAGAATGACTGATTGCATCTAGCATTATTTTGTTAAATCACAATGCAGAAAATCATAGCCACAGGGCCTGGAATACCTGTCAGCCGGCCATCCTGTTCTCCACCCTGCAACCCAAACCTCTGAGGAGGTAATGAGCTGCTCCAAGCAGTGCACAAGCGTAATTTATCTTTGTGTGTCTAGCACCTAGTGTAACATCTGTCACATTGAAGGTGCTTGAAGGCTCTATAGAGAATGAATGAACAAATGAATGAACTACCAGAAATCTGCTTGTTGACTGTGCATCCAATTGGATGATTCTAAGAAAGACTGTCAGCTCACAATTGTATGAAGCCCTAAAGGCTCTTCTGTACATTCTCTGCATCCATCCAATCAACTCAGAGTCAATGATGAGATAATCTCTGACCCCAAAAGGATGAGGGTCATTCTCCAGACCATGATGGATTCATTAAGATAATTCCATTTTGTGAGAACACTTGGAAAGTGGGCAGCTGGTGTTGCTAGGCAACTCCTCACTCTCATCCCCTGTGTCCATTGGAAGCATCTCCACCCTCCATAACCTAAAATGGCCCTCTCTTCTGTAGGACTAGATATCCTAAGCCATTGGAATACCCATGCACACAAAGCAGGACATCTTCTTCCTTGGTAAGCTGCTGGGATGATAGTTTCCAGCAGTCACTGGGGAGTCAGAGCAGTTGTGGAATTCCAAACTGACAGATGTCTGCTGGTGGTTGTTTTTCTCCAAATGACCCAAAGCAACATGACAAGAAAATGAATTGCACCTACGATCACAGAGGCTGATCTTCAGTCAGGTCACTGCTCCTTTTCAATTTTCTGTCTTTCCAGTCAGAAGGTAAATTTCTCTTTACATAAATTAAGGTTGTCATTTTCTTTTTTCTTCTTCTAAATTTAGTTTAAAATGTCATATAGTAGGATTGAATTTTTATGTACCGATCTATGAACTTGAACACATGTATTGAATCCTGGAACCTCTACGACAATCAGAAAACAGAGAAGTAACATTACCCGCCCCCCAGTAAACTCCCTCATGTTGTCGTCTCATAGTCACACCCTAACCACCTCCCAACCCCTGACATCTACTGATATTTTCTTTGTCACTAGAGTACTGTCTTTTCAAGAATGTTATGTAAACGGAATAATACAGTATGTAACCTTTTGAGACTGGTTTCTTTCACTCAGCATAATGCTTTTCATACTCATCAACGTCACACTTATCAATAGTTCATTCCTTTTTTTTGGCTCAGTGATAATCCATTGTATAGATGCGCCACCTCTGTATAACAGGTGTCTATGTATCATTCACCTGTTGAATGACATTTGAGTTGTTTCCTGTACATAGCAATTATAAATAAACCTGCTGTAAACATTTGTGTACAGGTTTTCTGTAAACTTGTTTTCTACTGGGCAAAATGCTTAGAAGTGGATAGTTGGATTGTATGGTAAGTGTATGTTTACTTTATAAGAAATTGCCAAATATTTTCCAGAGTACCTGAATCATCTTCCCACCAGCAATATATGAGAGTTCTAGAAGCACATTATCCTTGTTGGTAATTAATATTGTTTTAGACATTTTAATAGGTATGGAGTGGTAGCTTATTGTGGTTTTAATTTGTGTTTCCCTAGTGGCAATGACATTGAACCTCATTTTCATGCACATCTTTGCCTTCCGTGTATCCTCTCTGGTGTAGTGTATATTTGAGCATTTTGTCCATTCTTAAAATTGGGTTTTTTGTTTTCTTACAGGTGAGTTTTGCAAACACAGCAAATATTTTTAGTTTTGACAAAGTGTAATAACAAATTCTTATTGATGGATCAGCATTAGTTGTTATGTATAAAAATTATTTGCCTAACCCCAGATCTTGAAGATTTTCTCCTATGTTTTTAAAAATTTGTTTTCAGTTTTACATTTCATTTTTAAACCTATGATCCATTTTGGGTTAATTTTCTATATGGCCTAAGGTTTAAATTAAGGTTCATTTGTATTTTTTGCAAATGAATGTTGAAGTATTCCAACAAAATTTATTGAACTGACCATTATTCTCCCACTGAATTGCCTTTGCACCTTTGTCAAAAATCAATAGGCCTTATTTGTGTGTGTCTATTTCTGGACTTTCAATTCTGTTCCATTAATCAATATGGCTATGGCTTCATCAATACCATACTATCTTGATTATTATAGCCTTGTAAAGTCAGTCTTAGAATCAGGTAGTATGAGTACACCAGCTTTATTCCTTTTTTAAAAAAAGATTTTGGCTATTCTAGTTTCTTTTTGTTTCCATATAAATTATAGAATAAGCCCATGTCTACACAATATCCTGCTAGGATTTTGATAGCAATTGCATTAAATCTGTACATCACTTTACTTTTACTATGTTGAGCCTTCCAATCTATGAACATAACATGTCTCTCCATTTATTTACATCTTTGATTTCTTTCCCTGGTATGCTATAATTTCTGCATACACATCCTCTACATGCTTTCTTAGATTTATGTCCAAATACTTCTCTTTTTCAGAATGATCATTAGTAACATTTTTTGTTTCCAATTTTTTTATTTATGTAGAAATATAATTAATTTTTGCGTGTTGACCTTAGAGCCTACAATCTTGATGTATTATTGTGAATTATTCAGAATTTATCATCTGTGAAATAGTGAGAGTTTTATTTCTTCCTTTCTAGTCTGGTCTCCATGAATCCTCACGATAAATCTACAATTATTTAAATTGTTGTTCCATCTTTAACTTTTAGCACCTTGAATAGGATGTATTTGAGTGTGGAAATTTTTGTTATATCCTGTTTGAGGTTCACAGAATTATTTGAATGTATCTGTTTATGTCTTTCATCAAATTTGTTTTATTTTAAGATGCTATTTCTTTGAATATTTTTTCTGCTCCTCCCTTTACTCCTTCTGGAATTCTGATATCATGAATATTAGACCTCTTGGCATTGTCTCATAACCTCAGAGACCTTTTCCTCTTTTCAATCTTCTTCTTTCTATTGTTCGGATTGGCTAATATCTATTCCTCTATCATTAAGTTAACTGAATTTTATTCTGTTCTTGAGCCCATTCTGCTGTTGAGCCCATCGGGTTAATTTTTTATTTTGGTTGTTGTGTTTGACAGTTCTCAAGTTCCCTGAGCTTCTTTATACCTTCTTTCTTTGATGTCTTCTATTTGAGCTTTGTTTCAAGAATGTTTATGGTTTTTTAATAGTAGCTGCTTGAAAGCCTTTGTCAGAGAATCCAACATCTGTGTCATTTCTGTGTTGGTATCTATTGATAGTCTCAATACCAAGGATTGGCTGATACTTTCCTGGTTTTTTGTATGTCATATAATTTTGAATTTTATTACAGATATTATGAATATTATAAGTCTTGGGTCTTGATTGAATTATATGAAGAGTGTTGGTGTTTTTGTGTTAGTAGACGAACAGACTGATTGGGTTCAGTCCTGACTGTCTTTATTGGAGTTGTCATTCCACTGTCAGTTTGGTTTCCAAAACCTCTGCCACGCTCCTCAGACCTGCCTCACATGTGTAACACCCAGAGGCCAGGCTGGGACATGGCTGATGTCTGTCCCTTGGCTTAGCTCTCAGAATCTATGTATGCTGCTCAGGTATAGATCCAGACATGCGTAGCTCAAGGGTGAGCCCAGCAATTCACAAACAACTTGAAAGGGATGCTTCCCTAAGCTTCTCCCAGTCTCCATCATCAGCCCAGGACTTTCCAGTTCCTGGAGCTCTCCTTTTCAGTCCTCAATCCAGAAAGTGGGGGCTTTAGTGACTCGACTCAATAAGATAAATATGGCTCTGTCCTGCCTGGCTCCCAGGTAGTCAGGCCTAATGGTTATCTCCCTTGTTCCCTAAACATTGCTGTTATCCTGTTCTTTTTGCAAGGTGCCCAGATTTCATATTGTTCAAACACACATACTTTATGAACAATTTGTGCAGTTAATGCAATCATCACAGGGTCCTGAGGCAACATTCATTCTCAGCTTACAAAGATGATGGGATTAAGAGATTAAAGTAAAGACAGGCATAGGAAATAATGAGAGTATTGATTGGGGAAGTGATAAATGTCCATGAAATCTTCACAATTTATGTTCAGAGATTGCAGCAAAGACAGGCGTAAGAAATTATAAAAGTATTAATTTAGGTAACCAATAAATATCCATGAAATCTTCACAGCATCTGTCATGGTTTCAGGAGGTCCCTCCATTTGAGTTCCCTGACTTCCCACAACACCACTCTGCCATTTACTTCCTGTAATAATGCCTGCATTTCTGGCCAAGTGGGAGGAGGACAGAGGGAAGGAAATGCAATCAAGATTACTTCACCATCTTGGGATCACAGTCCCCTCCCAGAGAGTTGTAGGTTCTAGTACTGGTTGCCACCACTACTGCCAATATAGGTTGGCTTTGGAGCTAGGGTGCAAGAGAAGAGAGGGAAAAGAATGAAAGCAAAGGAGATAAAAAGAATAACAGGATTTCCACCACCCTCTCTCTTTCTGAGCGCTTAGAGTTCCCTCTCATGCTTCTAGAGCCAAAACTGCAGGTCGTCTTCGGGAGCTCTCTGTGTCTGTGCAGAGGCTCACTTCCAGGTTGCAGGCTGCATTGAGTTCAGGCCAGGGGATGCACCAGAGGAGAAACTCCATACCAGTTCAGTGGTGGAACTCAGACATAGTCCCTCATCTGTCTGCTACTATTTACATTTCAGAGTCCTCAGACAGCTGCTCCATGTGTTCTGCCCAGGGATGGGACAGGATGGAGGGCACGCTCTCCATCTCCATTTCAGAGCTGTTGGAAACTTGCTGGCAGATTTATTTTTACATTTTTTAATTTAATTTCTATTTTTGAGACAAGGTCTTGCTCTGCCCCAGGCTGGAGTGCAGTGGCACGATAGTTCCCTGCAACCTCAAATTCCTGGGCTCGAGTGATCCTCCCACCTCAGCCTCCTGAGTAGCTGCAACTATGGCTGCATGCCACCATGCCTAGATAATGTTTTTTTGTTCTGTTTTGTTTTTGTTTTTGCTTTGTTTTATTTTGTTTTGTTTTGGAGAAATGGTATTTCACTATGTTGCCCAGATTGGTCTCAAACTCCCAGTCTCAAGGGATCCTCCCGCCTTAGACTCCCAAAATGCTGAGATTACAAGAGTGAGATTGCTGGTCAATTTTTAAGTTTTGTTACTGAAGGAGGAGCTGATAATTAATAGTCTTGGTTCAGTTAGATTTAATATTGAGAATACTCTTTTGGTAATTTTTAGTTTTATATATATTCAAACTTCAGGAAAAGTTATAGAAATAGTACAAGAAGGTATCTTATACCATTTAGCCATATATCAAATTTTTACATTTTGTTCATCTGCTATGTCATTCTCTTGTTTCTCTCTGTCTTGGTAGATAGACAGAGATAGATAACTTTTCCTGAATCATTGAAGACTAAATTGGGAACATCATGTCCATTTACCAGTAACTACTTCATGGTGTGCTTCCTGAGAACAGAGAAAATTCTCCTAGATAACTATAGTACAATTAACAAAATCAAGTCATTTAATATTGATATAATACCATTATCTGATCCACAGTCTATATTCAAATATCATCAATTGTATAATGTCTTTTATAGCTATAGGATTCATTTAAAGATCATGCATTTCATTTGTTACATCCCTTTAATCTCCTTAGTCAGAAAGAGTTTTCTAGCCCTTTCTTTGTCTTTCTTTTTTTTTGTCGCCCAGGCTGGAGTGCAGTGGCCGGATCTCAGCTCGTTGCAAGCTCCGCCTCCCGGGTTTACGCCATTCTCCTGCCTCAGCCTCCCGAGTAGCTGGGACTACAGGCGCCCGCCACCTCGTCTGGCTAGTTTTTTTGGTATTTTTTAGTAGAGACGGGGTTTCACCGTGTTAGCCAGGATGGTCTTGATCTGCTGACCTCGTGATCTGCCGGTCTCGGCCTCCCAAAGTGCTGGGATTACAGGCTTGAGCCACCGTGCCCGGCCTTCTTTGTCTTTCTTGATCTTGACTTTTTGAAGACTATGTTTAGTCCAATGTCTTTCAATTTGGGTTTGCAAATATTCCCTCATGCTTGGACTCTGTTTAGGAATTGTTGGCAGAAATATAGTTGTATTCTTCTCAGTGAATCATATCAAAAGTCTCCTGATGTGAGTTTGTCCAAATATTGGACAACTTTTTTTTTTTTTTTTTTTTTTTTGAGAGAGAGAGTCTTGCTCTGTTGCCCATGCTGGAGTGCAGTGGCACGATCTCAGCTCACTGCAACCTCCACCTCCTGGGTTCAAGTGATTTTCCTGCCTCAGCCTCCTAAGTAGCTGAGATTATAGGTGCATGCCACCACATCTGGCTAATCTTTGTAGTTTTAGTAGAGGTGGGGTTTCACCATATTGGCCAGGCTGGTGTTGAATTCCTGACTTCAAGTCATCCGCCCACCTTGGCCCCCCAAAGTGCTAGGATTACAGCTGTGAGCCACCGTGGCCAGTCTGGACAACTTTTATATTGAATGTTAACTTTTATGACTTGGTTATGGTGCCATCCACCAGAGTAACCCGTTAAAAACTAATAGTGTTTCTGCCCAAGAACAAGTTTAGGGTAATTGTGGCTGCTTGCTCTTGTGAAACATTTTTCTCTTGCTTAGTTTAGGTTGGTGGTTGTTTTGACCTAACATCTAGGGAATGCATTATTTGCAATCTGCCTGGAATCAAAACAAGCCTTGGCTATTCTTCTGCTGTTTTTTGCTTGCTATTCCCAGCTGAGAGTCGTGTCCAAACCCGGGTGCCAGTGAACCTCTGCCAGCCATGACCCGGGCCACCACCAGTCATTCTGCATGCCTGTGGTACCTGAATGAATGGAGACTGACCAGCTCTGTGGGTGGGAAGCAGGAGGCTGCAGGATGACAGGGCACTCATTTTCATGGGAAAAAGTTTATCCCAGGCCTTACTTCTGGTTCTTGAAATAGTGAAGCGAGAAAAGGTTTTTTGAAGATGAATTTTAGCTAAAGAGCCATTCAAGGGGGTTCAGTTCCTGAAAGCATTCACATCTCCCATCTGCCTGGGTCTCTGCAGCTGTGTGGGGCAGGGGGGGAGCCAGTGTGATCTCGCACAAGTTGTGGATGAGTTAAGACAAGTCATCGATATTTCATTTCTATATTTGTAACTCCATCGTAATGCAAGTCTAACAAAGCAAATGTCCATTAAGAACAAAGACCAAAAAAGAAAGAAAGAAAGAAATTAGCACCGAGGTGTTTCGCATGGTTTCCTGCATGTATTCTCACTAATGTCCTGAAGCCACGTCCTCAGAAGATTTCATTATATTCAGGTGGGCCCTGGTTGAATGTGATTTCATTTCACTCACACCTCAGCCATTAGTGCCCAGCTTCCACAGTTACCGACGGGAGCTGAAGAATCAAAGAGGACTGAGCCCATGCCAGGTGAAGAACTGTTGTCTGGAGTTTCATTTCCCCAGCAGCTTAAAACATTTAGAGGATGCGTAATGGATTCATCCTTCATTTTGATTTACTAGTCTCAATATTTCAATATATCTTTTTCAGAGGCTTAAGGGCCCCATCTCAGCACTGTGATGGCAAGAACCGTGAGCAGTTTGTAGTCCTGGGTTTTTCTAGGCTTCCTTTTCTATAGAATCCAGACATTTCAAAAAGAAAAAAGAAATTGACACATAGCAAGTGGAGTGAAAATGACTCAAGGTTGTGTAGTAATTTCTCCAGTTCCTGTTGCTCAAGACTTATCAGAAGTTCCCTAGGAAACATCTAAGAAGTCCATGCAAACACACTTTTTTTTTTTTTTTTTTTTTTTTTGTGACGGTGTCTCACTCTATTGCCAGGCTGTAGTGCAACGGCACCATCTCAGCTCACTGCAACCTCCACCTCCCAGGTTCAAGTGATTCTCCTGCCTCAGCCTCCCTAGTAGCTGGGATTACAGGCGCCCACCACCATATCCGGTTAATTTTTGTATTTTTAGTAGAGACAGTGTTTCACTATGTTGGTAGGCTTGTGTCAAACTCCTGCTCTCAGGTGATCCGCTTGCCTCAGCCTCCCAAAGTGTACAGATTGCAGGCATGAGCCACTGCGCCCAGCCACAAACAAACTCTTTTCAGCTCTACCTGAGACAGGTGTTGTGTCCTGGGCCAGGTCATGTTGAGGATTGATTGCCTTACTCAACACAGGGCACGTGATCAATCTTTATCAGTGTCATTCTGCCTTCTTTCTGTTCCTCACTCCTGTTTCTATCCACTCCCACCAGGAATACATGTTTAATTTTTGACATGTTTATACGAGTTTATAGAAATTGACGTTTTCTTGTTTGTTGCATGCTTTGTCTGGTATTCCCACAGTGCTTTCTTTTCTACACCCCCTTTCCCTTGTATCTGCACTCTCCATTCACTCCTTTCTTCCCTCCGTATGTCTCTCCTGAGAATTTCTTAATTCTTTCTGCTTGTCTGCAGGGGTGATGAAATGTGCTCTAAACAAGGCCCCGGTGACACCTGGCCGTCTCTCTTTTGGGAAGGTTCTGAGTTCCAGCCAGTTCCGGAAGGCTGAGGGTGGGGGCTGGCTGCAGACTTGGACAGGAAGAGGTCGCCCTGCTGCAGTCACCCTGACACGTCGCTTGCTTCTGGATTCATCTTGATGGAGGCTGGGGCAGTCACCTCCACAGTGTCTCTCCCTGAGATGGGCCTGACTGGCCTGGGTGCCTCAGCCCTAATTAAAGAGCAGGACAAGGAAGAGAGTGAGAGTCGGTTCGACTCTCAGAATTCTTCATCACCTTCCAGATCTCTGTGTAGCTTTCCAGCTTCCCACTTTTTTCCCTGAAGTACACTTCCTGGTATTTTTTTTTTCTACTCTGTATATTTAGAATGATAGACTCATCATACTTTGAAATTCAAGTAGGGCTGAATTTAGAACTAATCTAATCCCCTATTTTGATAGAGGAAGAAATGAGCCCCCAAAAAAGGACACAGGAGCATGAAACAGTGGCAGAGAGAGTGTGAGGTTTAAAGTCAGAAGGGGTGGGGTTCGCATTTGGCTCCATGTACTTAACACTGCTGAGCCTCAGTTTCTCATCTGTAAAATGGGAGTGATGACATTGGCTATAGGAACTTCTGAGGATGAAATGAGATAATGTGCAGAGAGTGCCTGGCACAATCACTGGCATATAGTAGGTGCTTAAAAACTATTTTCTTTCTCTTTTCTTTCTTTTTTGAGATAGAGTCTTGCTCTGTTGCCCAGGCTGGAGTGCAATGGTGCAATCTCAGCTCACTGCAGCCTTTGCCTCCTGGGTTCAAGCAATTCTCATGCCTTAGCCACTAGAGTAGCTGGGATTGCAAACATCACCACCACACCAGGCTAAGTTTTGTGTTTTGGGTAGAGACAGGCTTTCTCCATGTTGGCCAGGCTGGTCTTGAAGTCCTGGCCTCAAGTGATCTGCCTGCCTTGGCCTCCCAAAGTGCTGGAATTACAGGCCTAAGCTACTGTATTCAGTTCCTTTCTTTGTTTTTTCAGCACCTTCTCCAGCCTCATCTTTGAATTCCTCCTTGTTTCTCCCAGCATTTTCCTCTTAAGTGACTCTCCCATGAAACCACCTTGCTTGTTTGTTCTCTTGCTTTCCACCACTTGGTTCTGTCTCCTTCCCAATTCCTCTTCCTGGGGAATCCACGATCCCACTCTTGGCTCCCTGGACTTCTGCCCATCTACCGGAACCCTCTCCACCAAAGTAACTTCTGGAAGCATTTCTTGATTCCTACAGCCCTTAGGTGCCTTCCCGCTTTGAGCTCGCATCCCACTTTCCATCTCCATCTCGCTCATTGACTTGCTTCCCTCTGCCTGGTGTCATTAATTCCACATGCATGCACGTGTCATATCTCCTGAGCTAGACTGGAAGATTCTTGACAGCTGGAACCACCCTATATATTATTTACTTAGTCCTTACCAGGCCTCATAATAACCTTTCTCACCTGGTAGATATGGAATAAATATTGATTGGTAGATTGATAGATTCCTATTGTCTTTTCCCCAAGACACCTTCTTTCCAACAGTTTCTTTAGGAAAAGGTATACATTTACATGAGTTGAATGTTTGCTTGCATATTATAGCTAGCAGAATGTGTCTAGGTAACAACATGCTAAGTAAAGGGTGCAACCCTTGCTTCTGGTGGCATGCAAACTGGCACTGCCATGGCTAACAGCAAGAGCGACACTATTGCCTCTGCAAATTGCTTCTTCCATGTTTGCATCAGGGAAGCACAGAAGCTCATGTCTGTGCTGGTAACTCTCCCTTCCTTCTCGGAACACAAAGCCATTTCATATTTACCTGTGGGCTATCTCAGAGATGTATCCATCTTAAATCACTCAGGCTATCCCGAGGAGGAGGGGCTGGAGGCTCCTTGCTGTGAGTTTTTCCAACCCTTCATCCCTTTCGCTTGAAGCCTTTCAGACTGAATTTACAAATGGGGTTTTAAACTGGATCACCTCAAGATGAATTTCCATGCTCAGTCAGATGTTACCAGTGCATTATTTGGGTTGTATAAAATGGGAGTTTAGTGAGGTTAATTTCTCCCTCCTCCCCACCTTAGGCTAATTATTGGAGAAAGTGTTTGCAGACCTGGAACTTCTCATAATTCATCTTGCCTTCTGTTTCTTTAGCATCAGGGCTCATAAATCTCTGTTTGCAATGACATAATCAGTTACCAGAGGAATGCGGTGGTACAGCCAGCTGAGAGTTACAACTCCAGACTCTGAGGAAACCCAAAGAGACTCATTCCAAGAGAGGCAACCTGCCCTTTTCTTTCTTTACTGCACGGGTTGATGTGTCCAGACCCTCTCATGAGCAAGGGTAGCCAGAACACACCAAATTAAGAGAACTTGAGCTGGGCACATTGGCTTGTACCTGTAGTCCCAGCTACTTGGGAGGCTGAGGCAGGAGGATGGCTTGAGCTCAGGAGTTTGAGGCTGTGGTGACTCATGATCATGCTGCTGCTCTCAAACCTGGGTGAAAGAGCGAGATCCTATCTAAAAAATAAAAAAATAAAAAAAGCACAAATTCTCGAAACTTCACAATGAAAATAGAAAATGAGCACACCCCAAGAGGAATTACATGCTTCAGAATTTATCTGTTAAAAGATGCAACATTAAGAAGTATCGGATCAACATCATTCCCCTTAGAGATCACTTACCTTTGAAACATAGCCAGAAATAATGTAATCTTCCATTTCTAATTTCTGCTTCCTTCCTCTCTTTATAGTGTCTGCGAATTTGCATATCTATGACATCTATATGTATTATGCATTTGAAAAATTTATATAAAGAAAGTGAGAATCACGGCACATTAGAACTCTAAAAACACTTAAAAGATTTAGTCCAATCCCTAATTTTAGAGATGAAGGCACTGAGGTCTAAAAACATATCTGAGGTCCATTTACTGAAAGCGGAGTTATTGTCCCAGAAGGGATGGAATCCAGGCTCCTAGCCCCAGCCAAGCCTTCCTCGTGCCACGCTGACCAGCCTACACATTAGCTAGACATCAGACCAAGAGACAGTTCCATTCATCTTGGCACGTTCCCATTAGTGGTTAAGAGAATTCTATTATTAGAAAACAGCTAGTGTAAGTATTCTCATTTCAAACTCAGGAAATAGAAGTGAAATTGAAAAGTATTTAAGTTCACTAAATAGAACATTTAGATGATTCTAATGTTACCATCCTCATCTTTAAAATGAGGGGGTTAACTAGATCATCCTTGCTCGTCCCCAACCGAAATACTCGAGAATTCTAAATCAAGCTGAATGTTTTATGTGAAATTTACTATTTTCCTCTCCTGGTCTATTCCTCCTTAAAAATCTGAAACTTTTAATTTCCCCAAATATAAAGTAGAGCTAATAATAATTTCCAAGCAGTGGTGACAGCAAATAAGATGATACACATAAGCACATTTAATCCCTTGAATAAAAAGCAACGTGAAGATGCACAGTGAACTACGTGCAGCAGTTCAAAAATAGCAAGTAACTGTAGAATATAACCATCTCTAGATTAAGCATATGTGGGTTATTATTTGCTTAGTGGATTATTGCTAGCAAATGTTCAATTTCAGGTTGACTCCTCTGCCACTCAGAATGCATCGGAATCAGTCGGGATGAACTCAGGGAAACACTAGCCCCTTTTCATGTTTGATGAAATCATATAATATTAGAAAGGTAATTGACTATTGTTTTGGAAATGCAAATTCCAAAGCACATCAGAACTATGATGTCATGGCATTTTGCCTGCTGTTTTGGGTCATTTATGTAACAGTTTCCTTCATTAGCAGGGGTCATCAAGGGCCAATCATAATACATTTTACGGAATTTAGAAAATGCCTTTCATGTATTATAATTGGTTTCCTCTTTATCATCTCACTTGCAAAAATAGCTGTAAAAGATTCTTAACATGGGTCCATGCTCTTAAATGAATGTGCCCTGGCTAGATTTTGTTATCTATTAAATAGATATGTTAGTTGCCATTGCGGACATGGTTGCAGTAGAGCAATCCATTAGGTTGGTGCAAAAGCAATTACAGATTTTGCCATTACTTTAATTCGAGGCAAAAGCTTCGAATTCAAGGTTAAATTTTGCCGAATTCATTGGCAAAAACCACAATTACTTTTGCACCAACCTAAGGAATCTGACTCAATATATCCCCATTGTCAGCTGATGGTTTCTAATGTATAAATCCTCTGGCAAAGCATATATGGCTAATTGCAATGAACAAAGGCTTGCTTTAGGAAGAAAATCTTATGGAAACTCTTGCTTAGGAAGAAACTCTTAGGAAACTCTTATGGACAGCACGCAGGGTGATTTTGACAGTGTAGGCAAGATCCTTTTAGGAAGCAAGGAAAGCGTGTGTATGGATTTACGTCTGTGTGGGAGAACCCAGCTGTAGATAATAGTATCTTCATGTTATTTCTCTTGCCTATCATCCTTTGCCCATTATAAGGGAGTTAATGTGATATTGTGTAAGGAATGGAAGTTTAAATGACTTAATATATAAAGTGAAATACCATTAAAGTATTATGTTTAATTCTGCACTTGAATCTTTAAAGGGGATAAAAACAAATGGAAGCTTTTGTTGGAGCAGGGCAACTAGACCAGAAGGAACCACTTTCTCTGAGGAACACTTAAGGAAATGGGAGAAGTTATGTCTGGAGATGAGAGGCTCGGGAGGGATATATTAGGTGTCTTTAAATATTCAAGTCATTGTCATAAGGGAGAGAGACTTTAATTATTCTAGTTAATTTTTAGGGATATGGAAGGACAAATTTCAGCTTATAATAAGGAGTTGTTTTTGTTGTTGTTTTGTTTTGTTTTTCTGTTTTTTGTTTGTTTGTTTGTTTGTTTGTTCAAAACAGGGTTTTGCTCCGTCACCCAGGCTGAAGTGCAGTGGCTCAATCTCAGCTCACTGCAACCTCTGCCTTCTGGGTTCAAGCGATTCTCCTGCCTCAGCCTCCCAAGTAGCTGGGGTTACAGGCACACGCCACCATGCCTGGCTAATTTTTGCATTTTTAGTAGAGATGGAATTTCACCATGTTGGCCAGGCTGGTCTCAAACTCCTGACTCCCGGTTATCCCCCTGCCTCAGCCTTCCAAAGTGCTGGGACTACAGGCATGAGCCACTGCACCCGGCCTAAGGGGATATTTTCTAAGGATCAGAAAGATGGGAAGATTTGGTGGTCTGTGAGCCTCCAGCTGTGGAGGAGTTTGGATCCCATGTGGCTGATGGCAGGTGAGAGAAGCCAATGCTGGCAAATGATTTGGTCAGGTGATCCCCAAGGGCTCTCTCAGTTTAGGGAGGTTATGATGTTAACAGAGTGACTTTGGCTAAATTACCACCTGGGTCTCCATTATCTCACCTATAAAATGATAGATCTAGACTAACTCAGCAATTGTCAACCACTTTTTTCACAATGGTTCACCAAACTTCCTTTTCCTCTCCCTCCCCTCCTGCCTGCCTGCTCCTAAATGAAATCTTATGTAGAATTCCAACATAAAGAAAGGTCAAGGGAAACTTTAGTTTCTGGAAAAGGGAATTGAAAGCGCTGTGCTCTTTCCCCTTGGCCTCTGGCCTTCCACTGTACCTTTTCTTCCTCTTGGGCAACCTCTTAGTACCTCTGTGGAATCTGAGAATTACAATCTAAAAAACACAAGATTAGGCCTGCCACGGTGGCTCACCCTGTAATCCCAGCACTTTGGGAGGCTGAGGTGGGTGGATCACTTGATGTCAGGAGTTCGAGATCAGCCTGGCCAACAAGGTGAAACCCCGTCTCTACTAAAAATACAAAAATTAGCTGGGCGTGGTGGCGTGCACCTGTAATCCCAGCTACTGGGGAGACTGAGGCAGGAGAATTGCTTGAACCCAGGAGGTGGACATTGCAGTGAGCTGAGATCACAAGACTGTGCCTGGGCAACAGAGTGAGACTTCATCTAAAAGTAAATAAATAAATAGATAGATAAATAAATAGATAAAAACTACAAGATTAAAAGCTTTCTAATATTCTCACCGGACCTACAATTTTACTATTGTCATATAATTCTACTATTATTGGTTAGCCAGATTAATAAACATTACAAATTTCTTTTTCTATCTGTTGCAAGCTTGAGGCTTATAGAAAAGAAATTATGTTGCATAATGGTTAAGATTATGAACTTCACTTAGAACCAGAAAAGCTTGGGTTCAAGTTTCTACTCTGTCTTATTAGTTTGGTGACAAAAGGCAACTTGCTTAGACTTTTTAAGCTTGTCATCATAGAGGGAGAACAAATATCCCCACCTTACGGAATCTGGGGGAGGATTAAAATGATGGTTAGGTTTACAATGTGAAATAAGCCCTCAAAGAGGTTGTTATTTCATTAATAAAAAGACCAACTAAAAAGGAATGAAAAAATTATCACACATGGTGACAATTTCTTATCACTGGTAGTAAAAACTAGAAGTCAAAAATTTTATAACTACCTTCCAAAACTTGACATAAGTCCATCTAAGGGAGGAAATCCTTTGACATTGTTATCTGACCCCTCTGACCCTTCTGTGTGGCCTTAAACAAAATCCTCAGCCGGTTTAAGATGCTTTCCCATTAATCAAATGAAACTGCAGTATTAAAAAGATGCCCTGCGGGTGGATCACCTGAGGTCAGGGGTTCGAGACCAGTCTGACCAACATAGTGAAACCCTGTCTCCACTAAAAATGCAAAAATTAGCCAGACATGGTGGCAAGCGCCTGTAATCCCAGCTACTTGGGAGGCTGAGGCAGGAAAATCACTTGAATCTGGGCGGTGGAGTTTGCAGTGAGCCGAGATCACGCCATTGCACTCCTGCCTGGGCAACAGAGTAACACTCCGTCTCAAAAAAAATAAAAAATAAATAAATTTAAAGAGATGCCCTGAAGAAGAATTGGACTTTCAGTTTATCCAAGAGAGCACTAACTTTTGGGACTAATTTTCCAAAAGCCGAAAGCCTTCTTGGCAAAATCTCAGCGCTACCTCTTATAACCCTGCCAAACAGTCTTAGTGCTTTATTTTCTGTCTAGGGACCATCTATACTTTTTACCTAAAATGGAAGTGTATTTGTTCAGGAAACATTTCCTGCACACTTACTCTGTATAGAGTGTTAGAGGAAAACAAGGAAACAGAAGAAATCATATCTTTAAAAAGCTTACAGTTTAATTCAGAGACTTGCAGCCGTACCTTAGAGTTAGGCTAAGAGGATTCACAGTGACCTTGGTTCCTGCTATTCATCTTTCCTTCCTACTTGTTTCTCTCTGCTTCCCTTCTTTGCTAAAGTCTGGGGCTCTCTTGCTGCTCTCTGTCCATCTAAAGTAGACTTTTGCATTCATTTACATAGACACATCTTCTGATGTTCCATGCTCCAAAACGAGCTCTCATGTGTTTTCCATATTCCTAATAAGGACTCCCATGCTACAGAGTCTGACTCTAAATGTCTAAAGAAAACAGTCTAACGGGGGGATAAGGTGAACAAGATTAATAGGCTTAATTCTCCCCTTTCCCACCTCTCACTTAGGGAGGATTTATGTTTTAAATAACCGTTGCACATTTAAATTAATTAGTCTGAAACAGTGTTGTTGGCGGGATGTGTGAGCAGGGTACTTGAGTGCCGCGTTCTGTTCTGATCGTGTGCTGACCTTCATGCTAAACTGTGAAACCACACACCAGTATGGACGCATTGAACAGTTACATAGAGGGGCCTATCCAGAAACAAACAAATGAAATTTACATGGAGTATACATGGCTTTATAACATTTGAGGGCAAGCAAAATGCAGAGAAACAAATCAAGGAAAAAGGTTTGTTGAGAAAGACTCCCTGGGGTAGGAATGTTTTCATGTGGGTTCTCAAGGAGGTGACAGTCATATGCAAACCTGATCCCACTCTTTCTCCTTTCTTAGAAGTTCTGAAAGAGAGATGAGAGTGCAGATATAGATGAGGATAGTCTGTCTAAGGATAATACCAAAGGTAAGTGTGCTTTGAGGTTTAAAATATTTGCTGGAAGCTATTTACTGACTGGTTACTAGGAGACAGCATGACTCATTGCTAACTTCCCCTCCGGGGCCAGCGTTCAGTCATTTATCACCTGGCACATTGGATCAAGACTGATAGAATCTTTAGAAAAAATTATGGAGTGCTCTATTCTAGTAAGGAGGCACTAAACTGTGGAAATAAAATGATCCCTGAAGATGAGGTCCACCGAGAAAGCATCCCGACACGTGTCCTGTATGTACTAACAGTCCAAGGATTAACTTGTGGTGGAGAGATATATACAAGATAAAATGGAAACAACGTACATATTAAACAACTGTACAAAGCAATATTGAAACCAATGTCAGTAGTGAACACTGTATCTTCCCTGAGGACTCCCCGTGGCCACCCCCCACCCAGCCCATTTCTGAATGAATATATTTACATTATAACTGGGTATTCCTAATATCCATGAAACAACACACTTAAATATTCCTTTAACAATCTTTCTAAAGATTCAAATAACTAGAATAGATGAGGGTAGATCCTAAACAATTAGGTCTTCCAAGATAATTCATAAATTTAAGTATAAATTCTAAGATATATTTGGAAAATATTGAGGGTTGAATTGACATGTAGGAAAAAATGAGTCAAATCATTTATACATTGCCCACAACAACAGGGGCATCACTATAATGTAAAATTTATTGGAATTTTTTGTTTTAGATAGAATCTCACTCTGTCACCTGGGCTAGAGCACAGTGGCATGATCACAGCTCACTGCAGCCTCAGCTTCCCAAGCTCAAGTGATCCTCCCACTCAGCCTCCTAAGTAGCTGGGACCACAGGCATGCACTACCATGCCCAGCTAATTATTATTACTATTATTTGTAAAGATGGGGTCTTACAATGTTGCCCAGGCTGGTCTTGATTCCTGGGCTCAAGTGATCCTCCTACCTCAGCTTCCCAAAGTGGTGGGATTATAGGTGTGAGCCACTGTGCCCAGCCTCATTGGGAATTTTTACAAAGAAATGTCTTGATGTATTTCCACAACATCAGAATTGTCAGAGACAAAACCTAGATAATATAGACTTTATCTGATAGGAGAAGAAAAATATTTCAATATCAAAAGAATGGGAGATGACCTTTCTGCAGTTATGTTTGTATGTGAGTGTGAGAGTGAGTGAGCATGAAGCATATTGCAAAAATAAGCGAAAGGTGATGTGGCGAGAGCGTGTTTTGAAATATTTATTAAAGCTTTCACTCTGTGTTTTGCCTTGACCTTTGCCTGTTCAAAGAGGTATCAAGGTCCATGCTGTGGTAGGGTTCCCTACTTTAAAAGATGTCAAAATTCTGAGTCCATTGAGAAGACTGGTGGCTTAAGAAAGAGTGCAAAGTGCAGATCTCTCATGGGGAGAGGAGAGAGCAAAAGACAGAGAAGGAAGGAGGGAGGAAAGAAGAGGAGATTACATTTTCTCAGAGCAAGTAAGATTTCCCTAGTCCAGGCCAGGCACAGTGGCTCATGCCTGTAATCCCAGAACTTTGGGAGGCCGAGGCAGGTGGATCACCTGAGGTCAGGAGTTTGAGACTAGCCTGGCCAACATGGTGAATCACCGTCACTATTAAAAATACAAGAGTTGGCCAGGTGTGGTGGCACATGCCTGTAGTCTCAGCTACTCTGGAGGCTCAGGTAGGAGGATCACTTGAACCTGGGAGGCGGAGGTTGCAGTGAGTCGAGATTGTGCCACTGTACTCCAGCCTGGGCAACAGAGTGAGACTCTATCTCAAATTAAAAAAAAGAAAAAGAAAATTCCCTAGTCCAAGAGAATGAGGATTTGTTCCTGCTCCCTGAGGCCATGGTGGGACCTCAGGGAAGGTGAGTGTGTGATATACCTGGGGAAGTGCCCCAAGATTCTTGGCCCCCAGTTAAGTACAGAAGCCCACAGAACAGAGATTATCACGTGGCCAGGGACAATTTGCCTCTCAGCAGGCATCAAACAGAGGGGTCCAGTCTACCTAATAACTTGACATGTCAGGAAGATCCCCAAGCCCTGCTCAAATCTGCTGAAGGTGGTGACAGAGAAACCTCAAGAATGGTCAAGCTTTTATTTCCTCCAGCCCAGTGGGAAAAGGGCTTAGAGAGGATATTACATTGATTTATGGAAAACAAAGCATCTGAGTTTATAGACTAAGATTTATACCTGCTACAAATGTATGAATCCTTTTATCCTATATATATATATATACACACACACACACGTATATTAGAGGGCACATGCTACTGAGACATATCACGTAGGTTCAGATTTTGCAGCACTAACTAGCTGCATGTTATTTTAGCAAGTTTCTTAACCTCACTGGCCTCAGTTTCTGTGAAACTGAGATTAATCATAGCACCAATTTCACATGGTGGTTGTAAGGATGAGGTGAGATCATCTGTATCTTTGGCACAGAACAAAGGCTCAACAATGATAAGCTATCATAATAATAATTATTATTATTTATTTTTCTTCTATAAATGTCCCAGTCATTACCTAAATGTGAAAGAGAGATCTGGTCGTAAAAAAAAGGTTTCCATTGACAGCTCAAGTTATTCGTGGATTTTCTTTCATCATAAATTTAAGAAATAAGCAAATGGACAAAAGTCTCTGTTTTTCTTTGGCCCCCAGGTGACCACTAAATTACATGTGAAACAAAACATGTTCAAGAGAAATGTCCCTGGAAGAAAGGAATTTTTCCTAGATCTTAAATAGTGAGTTTCTTGAATCCTAAATAAGGGTAGTGTCACGCCTCTGCCAAGTAGGAATGTCAGTATGCGGGTAGGAAGTCCAGCTGTATCCTCCCTTCAAATGGAAATTAGTTGGATTCCTGATGCTAAGGGTTCCCATGTGCTCTTCATATAACAGATAAGAGGAGGGGAGACAAAGAATTATTATTTATAAATAACATACTAGAGTGCCTGAGGTTAGCTAACCTTAAATTCAATGTTCAAAGTTTGGAGCAGGTGTCTACAAACTTTTACCCCTAAGCCACCCTGAGGGTACTATTTATGAAATACATCTGTATCCTTGGATGTCTATGACAATTGGTAATTGTCATTGGGTATTATATGAAATATGTTTGGTCTTTGTTCCCAGTTCCTGACATGGAGTTCCTAAAACCCCTGGAATTTCCAGAGTGATAGCACTATCTTTTGTTATTTATAATGAAGCCACTTGATCACATGCTGAGTTTATGGTAATGAGGTTATGTAGGGTGGCACCCTTAGATAGCCTCTGTATGGGGCCAGTCAACAGAAAGACCAGGTGATTAGAGGATTAGAAGGTTGGAGCTTGTAGTCCCAGCTACTCCTGAACCCAGGAGGCGGAGCTTGCAGTGAGCCAAGATGGGGCCATTGCACTCCAGCCTGGGTGACAGAGCAAGACTCCGTCTCAAAAAAAAAAAAAGGTTGGAGCTCCCAGCCCCACCTACTGACCCTGCTGGCTGGCTGGGGGGGGGGGGGGGGGGGGGGGGGGGGGGCGGTGCAAATAGAAATCAAGCTGCATAAAAGCTTGAAGAACAAGATTTGATGAGCTTCCGGTGGCTGAATACGGGGAGGTACTGGGAGGGTGGAGCCCCAGAGAGGGTGTGGAAGTATGCACACCCATAACTCACCGTATCCATCTCTTCCTCAGCTGTTTATCTGTATCCTTTGTAGTATCCCTTAAAACAAACTGGTGAACTTGGAAGTGTGTTTCTCTGAGTGCTGTGAGACATCCTAGCAAATTAAACCCATGGAGGGAGGACCCCCGTGGTAGGTAGGACCCCCGATTTATAGACAGTTGGTCAGAAGCACAGGTGACCTACTAACTTGCAACTGGTGTCTGAAGTCGGGGCAGCTTTGTGAGACTGAGCCCTTAACCTGTGGGGTCTGACACCATTTCCAGGTAGACAGTGGTACATTGAATTAAATTATAGGACACCCAGTTGGTGTCCCCTGAAGAATTGCTTAGTGTGTGGGGAAAACTCCCACACATCTGGTCCCAGATGTATTCTGGGTTGACTATGAGTGGATGCATGTGGAAGGAGACAGGAACACATGACAACCCATCCATGCAACACAGCACACTAGCTGTTCACTGAGGCACAGGCATACCTCATTTTATTGTGCTTTGCATCTTAGTGCTTCACAAATATTGCATTAAAAAAAATTACGAATTGAGGGTTTGTGACAACCCTGCAATGAGCAAGTTGATCAGCACCATTTTTCCAACAGCAAGTGCTCACTTCATACCTCTGAATCACATTTTTGCAATTCTCCCAACATTTTAAACTTTTTCATTATTATTATACCTGTTATGGTGATCTGTGATTAATGATCTTGATGTCAATTTCCATTGTAATTGTTCTGGGGTTCCACAAACTGTGCCCATCTAAGATGGTGAGCTTAATTGATAAATGTTCTGTTTGTTCAGATTGCTTCACTAACTGGCCATTCTCTGTCTCTCTTCATCTCCTAGAGTCTATTTCAGAAGACACAACAACACTGAAATTAGGCTAAATAATAACCCTCCAGTGGACTCTAAGTGTTCAAGTGAAAGGAACTCTCTCACTTGAAATCAAAAGCAGAAACCATTTGGCTTAGCGAGGAAGGCACATGGAAAGCTGAGACAGGCTGAAAACTAGGCCTCTTGGGACAAACAGCCAAGTTGTGAGGGCAAAGGAAAATTCTTGAGGGGAATTAAAAGTGCTACTCCAGTGAACCCACAAAGGATCAGAAAGTGAACTGGTCTTATTGTTGATATGGTGAAAGTTTGAGTGGTCTGGATAGAAGATCAAATCAGCCACAACATTCCTGTAAACCAAAGCCTAATCCAGAGCAATGCCTCAACTCCTTCAATTCCATGAAGGCTGAGAGGCCAGGAAGCTGTAGAAGAAAAGTTGGAAGCTAACAGAAGTTGAATTGTGATGTTTAAGGAAAGAAGTCACCTCCACAACCTAAAAGTGCAAAGTGAAGCAGCAGGTGCTGATGGAGAAGCTGCAGCAAGTTATCCAGAAGATCTAGCTAAGATCATTGATGAAGGTGGCTACACTCAACAGCAGGTTTTCAATGTAGACAAAACAGCCTTCTATTAGAAGATGCCATTGAGGACTTTCATGGCTCGAGAGGAAAAGTCAATGCCTGGCTTCAAAGCTTCAAAGGACAGGCTGACTCTCTTATTAGGGGCTAATGAAGCTGGTGACTTTGAATTAAAGCCGATGCTTATTTATCATTCTGAAAAATCATAAGACCCTTAAAATTATGCTACATTGACTCTGCCTATGCTCTAGAAATGAAACAACAAAGCATGAATGATACCACATCTGTGTACAGCATGGTTTCCTAAATATCTTAAGCCCACTGTTGAGACCTGCTGCTCAGGGAAAAAGATTCCTTTCAAAATATTAGTGCTCATTGACAACGCACCTGATCACTCAAGAGCTCTGAAAGAGATGTGCAAGGAGATGAGTGTTGTTTTCATGCCTGGCAACACAACGTCCATTCTGGAGATCATGAATCAGAGAGTAATTTTGACTTTCAAGTTTTACTATTTAAGACATACATTTTGTAAGGCTATAGCTGCCATAGACAGTAATTTCTCTGATGAATCCGGGCAAAATAAATTGAAAACCTTCTGGAAAAGATTCACCATTCTAGATGCCATTAAGAACATTCATGAGTCACAGGAGGAAATCAAAATGTCAATATTAATAGGAGTTTCAAAGAAGTTGATTCCAACCCTCATGGATGACTTTGAGGGGTTCAATACTTGAGTAGAGGAAGTGACTGCAGATGTGGTAGGAATATCAAGAGAACTAGAATTACAACTGGAGCAAGAAGATGTCATTGAATTGCTGCAATTTCATAATCAAATTTGAATAGATGACAAGTTGCTTCTTATGGATGAGCAAAGACAGTGGTTTCTTGAGATGGAATGTACTCCTGCTGAAGATGCAGTGAGCATTGGTCAAACTACAACAAAAGCTTTAGAATATCCCATAAACTAAGTTGAGAAGCAGAGAAGAATATGAGAGGATTGACTCTAATTTTAAACAAAGTTCTGCTGTGGGTAAAATGCTATTCAACAGCATCTCGTGCTACAGGGAAATCTTTCATTGAAGAAAGAGCCAATTGATGTGGCAAACTTCATCATTGTCTTATTTTAAGAACTTGCCACAGCCATCTCAACCTTCAGCAATGACCACTCTGATCAGTCAACAGCCATCAACATCGAGGCAAGACCCTCCACTAGCAAATAATTACTTGTTAAAGGCTCAGATTATTATTAGCATTTTTAAACTATAAAGTATTTTTTCTTTAAGGTATATACATTGTTTTTCTAGACATAATGATAATGTACACTTAATAGACCACAGTATAGTGTAAGCATAAGTTTTGTACACACTGGAAAACCCAAAAAATTCATGTGACTAGTTTTATTGGGGCAGGTTGAGACTGTACTCGCAGTATCTCCAAGGTATATTCATGCATGGCCTTTTTGACCCCATTTCTTTAAGTGGTCTGTCTGAGTTACACAAACTATGGGTTCCCAACTCTGCTTGGAGCAGTCAGGATTCTCTTCAATGTACCCCTACCTTGCTCCATCCCTGCGGCTTCTGCCTGTCTGTTGATCTCTCAGCGTCTCCTACTTGGCATCTGTAAGAGGTATTGGGGCACGATGTCTTGCAGTTTGGGCCTATTGATCTGTCTAAGCTCTTACTTTCCCACCATGTAGGAGACCCCAGGCTGAAGCAGAAACACAGAACCAGCCCACCTTCCTTGGACAGCTCTTGTACTCCTCCATCAAGCAGTATCTCTCTATTCAAAGAAACATTACATCTCAAGATGGGAAATGTGGTCCTGGCACCTTGGAAGGTAGAAAGGTGACAAGGTTCTGTCCTTGGTAGGGGTTAGAGCCTCACCAGGGAGATGGCTGTGACATAAGGTGTCTCAGTGGCAAACAGCACACAAGGGTTAAAACTGATAGTCATAGCTTTTATGAGGCGAACTATGAAAAGGGAGGTAAACTCAGAGGCTCAAGGAGAAGCTTCTCTGAGAGAATTAGGCTTGGAAAAAGAAGTAGGATTTTGCTTCTCTGGGTCAGAGGAGGATGAGGGTGAGGAAAACCATGAGGTTGTGAAAGAAGCGTCTGTGAGGCTTAATTCCTGTCTCGTAATTCCCACAGGAAACGACAGCAGGGGAGAGAGCAGCTGAATGGTAGTCAAGACATCATCTACTTTTGGGTTCTTTGAAAACAGCACATGATATAGAAATAGATCCACACGGTAGCCTGGAAGAACAATCCCAGAGGGATGGGGCCTGAGACACTAGGAGCCCCAAGCCCACTGGGACTCATTACTTTCCAGTGGTCACTGCAACACATTACCACAAACTGGGTGGCTTAAAACAACAAATACTTTCTCTCTCACAGTTCTGGAGGCCAGAAGTCCAAAAAGTAGTATCACTGTGTTGAAACCAAGGTATCAGCAGGGCTACGCACCCTCCTGAGCTCTAGGGGAGAATCTGTTCCTTGCCTCTTCCCACTCCTCGAGATGGCTGGCATTCGTTGGCTTGTGGGGGCATCCGTCTAGTCTCTGCCTCCGTGGTCACATCACCTTCTCTCTGTGTCTGTGAGTAGAATCTCCTCCCTCTGCCTCCTCCGTTTTGTTTGTTTATTTATTTTTGGCACAGTCTCTCTCTGTCGCCTAGGCTGGAATGCAGTGGCCTGATCTCAGCTCACTGCAACCTCTGCCTCCTGAGTAGCTCTGACTACAGGTGTATGCCACTGCATCTGGCTAATTTTTGTATTTTTTGTAGAGATGGGGTTTTGCCATGTTGCCCAGGCTAGTCTCGAACTCCTAGGCTCAAGCAACCCTTCTGCCTCTGCCTCCCAAAGTGCTGGGATTACAGGCCTGAGTCACTGCACCCAGCCTCTGGCTCTCTCTTACAAGGAAATGTGATGGCATTTAAGGCTCATATAGAAATTGAGTACAATCTCCCCTTCTCAAGATCATTGCTTAATCAATCTGCAAAGACCCTTTTTGTTTTTTTTTTTTAAATTGTCATATAAGGTAACATTCATAAGTTCCAGGGACTAGGATATGGATGTCTTTGTGAGGGGTGCATTTTTCAGCCTACCACAGGGCTTGTCTTTATATAGAGTGCCTTGAATTTCTCAGCAGTGACTCAATAGTGCTTTACTTACCCCACAGAGTTCTGATCCTCCCTAACTTGTTCTGTCCCATCCATACCTCTGGCCTGTCTAAAACTAGTACAGATGCCAGCCACCAGCCTTGCCAAAGTTTTCTTCTCAAACAAAAAGAAATGGTTCTTCTTCCAATTCTTACCAACTTCATTAAAAAAACATAGAGGAACTGGTTAGAAGCTCTTTGTAGACAATCCGTGTCTGATTGTGCATGAGAAAGTACTAAAGCTTTATGAAGGGACGACCATTTGGAAATGCTTTTAGAAATTCAAATGCAAAGACTTATGATTGCCTGACATTGATTTCATACCCCCATCGACCAATTCCCACTTTCATCTTTGTTCCTTGTTTTCTTCATTTTAATGTATTCCATCTTACAATTGTAATAAGGTACCCAAACTGTGCATTTCAGGGTCATTATTGCATTTCTTAGGAAGTTAAAGCCCCCATCCTTTGACCTTATGCTTTCTGATACCACCCAAGGTGTGACATAATTGCCCACAAATGCGCTGTCTGTCATGTCTTATTGCTCAAATGAAACCCACTTCCACAGTAGGACGAAAAGAGAGGGGGGTAGAACTCCTGCTATTCGCATCAGCACTTGTCCTCAGGAAATGCGGAATCTTGGCACTGAACGAAAGTGTAAAAATGACAAATTTGCCATATAATATGGACCACTGCACTCACAAGACTGCAACTCCTTACATTAATGGAGATTAGGATATAACTTTTTTAATTTGGAGCCTCATTACACAGTATAAATAAAAATAGAGCCCCAACTATATCATCTTTAATTGCCTCTAGACAGAATGCTGACTATCTACTGAGGGTCTTGGCCATGTGTTTCTGAGGAACCAGCAGAGTTTGTTCCTTGCTTTGAAAGCAAAATCTGAAAAGATATGTGGGTATCATTAACAGAGGCCAGGAAGGTAGATGTTTGCAAACATTCCAGCTAACATTCCAATGGAAGAAAATGCATGAACAAAAATATGATGATATTGTCAAAGTGACGAGTTCATGGGTATGAAGGCGGAAGAATGATGAACATTCACCCATCTAAATGGAAAGAGCCATTTACTTCTACTTAGCATTCTTGTTATTAAGAGTTTGAAAATAGCCGCAGTTTTCACTCCCAGCCTGGCAGAGACCCAGAGAGAGATGCTGATACTCAAAGCTGTGATAGCTGAGTCTTTTAGCATCCCTTGGTACAACTGATTAAAGCAATTGATCAATACCAAACTTTGCGAAAAACTAGTGTGGGTATGTTGCAGACGACATCCCATGAATAAATAACTCAGATAATGGCATTTGTCTTACTATCAAGCTCATCTATAATTTAGCAAGAATAGTACCCATTAAAAGAACACCTAGTATGATCACTGCCAAAATAAAGAGTTAATTGGTTTCTATCTTCTGGGAAGTCTCTCAAATAAGATAAGGAGGGAAAAGTGGCTACCAACTGTAATAATGAATGTAAAGTAGCCCCTAAGCCATTCATTCCCCTATCTGCTGCAAGACTTCTTTCAATAGCATTTCAAATAGCATCTTTTGGATCCAAATCGTAGCACTCAATAGAAAGTTTTAGAGAGGTCTTTTTCTTTTCCACATAGGGATCAAATCTGTTTTAGAAAAATGTAATTTAGTGCTTTAAATAAATTAATTAACTGAGCACTAAATACAGGGAATACAAATAAATTCCTCTCAGGATTGAAATTTTTTTTTGTAATGTAAGTGAAACATTCTTTTAATAAGGCACTCCTCTATGTTCTGGCTGGTACCGGCTTCAGTTATAATGGGATAATAGTATCACGTTCTCATGGCTTCAAGACCTTGGAATAGTCAAGGGGGTGAGAGAACTCAGGATCTACTCTAGAGTGAGAATAACGATGAGACTACGTCAGAAAAGGCAGGAAAATAGAAATGATGTGATTAAGGCCCATACTACCCCCTGGAGAAGTATCCCCGCTTTACAGCGAAACAAATTAGACACAGGGAAATCAAAGAGATTTGAACAAGGTTCCTATCACAATCCCAGGCGGTAGGTTTACAACTAGATGATTTTGTGGTTTCTAAATTTTGAAGGGATAAGGCTAGTCATAGGCCATGCATCCGAGCCTGAGAAGCTTATTACAGGATTTAAAAAAATGAGATCCTTGTCAGAGTATCAATTGGCATCAACTAGTTGATCTGTCATTGGATTTCTTGGGGCACTTTCGAGTCACATGGATTGGGTTGGAGTGTATGAAAATCATTGTTGAACATTATCATCTACAAAGACTTATTTGGGAGAAAATAATGTCTTTCAAATAATGTCCATGCTTATAGTCCATCAGTAATTGCTGTATAAAATAAACTTGAGCATGTTCCTAATGTCCTCTAGAGATGCCGTAAGTACCGTTTGCTAGTATTTATGGTCTGCAATCAAACAGGAGTCAAGGCCGTAAATCATTACCCTGAATATAATATTTTTGTTTCATGAGAGTCTGAGCTTTCAACCCCAAAGCAACAAATCAGTCCCCTCCTTATTGAGCCTGTCACAGCCCCATCCTTGAGTACGACCACATTTATTACCATTGTCAGCTGCCTCGTGTGAAAGAACAGGAAGGAGGGAAGGAGAATATAAATATAAATTGAAAAGCAGTGCTTTGGGAGGCTGGCCTGGCTGAGGGGAGAGGTAACATAACATGGTGGCTTTCACCCCAGGGTCACATAGTTGATGGCCCGTGCACTGAAGTGGTGATCAAGTTTCCACGTCACCAAGAATCCGGCTGTTAACTGTCACCAGGGCTGCAAGGCTGGACACAAGGGCAAAGTGTTCAGAGGAGTTGAATGCTGAACTTTCAGCCTTTTGACTGACCCTTAAAGCACTTTGGGCTTCTCTGAGGACAAGGCTGTTTCTCAAGGACCTGCCATTTATTATCTTCCAAGGGAAGTTTGAGATACCAGAGATGGGGAGATATGAGCTTGCTCGTTGAGGAAGGATTTCACCTCTAGGGCTTTGTCTTTGACAGATGTGATGAAACCCTAAAAACGCTTCTTCTAAAATAAGAAACTGCTGCTTTCACTCACATAGAGAAAATGCCATCAGAACTCGGCCTTCCAGACAGCAATGCCATCAAAAAAGTCCTGAAGCCAGATTTCCAAAGGGAAAAGCCAAGCCTTTAACTCAGACCTGGATGATGGTGAACAATATTAATAAGACACTGACAGAGACACAGAAGAAAGCTTGTCCAAGTGTAGAGCTTTTCTTTGAAGTCTCAGTGAAATCATTCTCTTTTGGGGGATATCTTCTTCATACTTAGAATGTTTATAAGACCAGGAAAAGGCCAAGACCTCTGCTGATAACCTACATGTAGATGAAATGGAATACCTTTTGTTTTCATCTTCCTCCTTCCAAAATAAACTCTAATGTGGAAGTAGGGTTTTACTAGGTATACCTGGACATTAATGCAGCAGCATAGACAATATCAGAATGCAGAAGATAGACACAGTCTATCATACAGGAATTGCACGCCCAGAGATTCTCTCAGAATCCTTTTCCCTATTCATTTGTTGTCCTTCTTTTTCAACTGAAATGGTCTTCAATAACATGGTTAAGGAATTAATTTCCTTTGATTCTGTTTTAAGTTATTTTGATAATACTCGTTTAAAAAATCTCAAGTGAACCAGAAAGCCCAGTCCTCACCAAAAACTTGAATGGAATAGTTTAACTTACAAAACACTATTTGTACTTTAGTTTTGCTTCAATGTGGTTCTAATCATTGCACTTATAGCACTCTGCCCAAGGCTGATCTAGCCTTAGCTATATAAAAAATTCAAACACCATTTATGTACTTATAAAACAAAAAGCCAGTATCTTTCTCCTTCTAATCTTCCAAGGAACATGTTGCTCTTGTTTCTTCAGGAAAACAAGTAGAGGCGGAGTATTGGCGTTTAATGAAAATTGGATCAGAGCAGGGAACACTAAATTGTTACTGGATTTGTGTGATGTCAGTACACAGCATTAATCTTCATGCCTCAGCTTCTCCATTTGAAATGGAAGGCAAGCTATTTCATAGCAATGGGTTAGGGATTAAAACATAGGTATATGGCATGCAAAAAGCACAAACTAATCCCTCTCTTTAACTCAACTTCAGACAGGCCCTTTTTAGGGAGCTGTGTTTTGCTTGGAGCTTACCTAAAATGAATTATGGAGAGTTCAAGCATGATTCAGAAAGAACAGTGAAGATGATTCAATGCCTTGGAAATGAGATCCATGCAAAAAGACGAAAGAAATTGGGCATATTGGGGTGGTAGAAAGATGACTGTGAAGGCGAAGGCAAGCCCTGGTGGCAAACAGAATTCATACACTGTATAATGTCATAAGCAGAAATTCAACATGTTTCATTGCTCCTTTGTAGAGTCACCTTAAGAAATTGTCAGATGCTCTTCAGTACCTGATGACAGTTGAACAAACAGAGACTGGAGAGATTTAAGTTACTTTTCTACATTTGTGCAAGCAGTTAAATGGCAAAGCTAAGATATGGATGCAAGCTCTGTCTGATGCCCCAAACCATGCTCTATGGTGAGGATTAATTGAGTTAAAATATATACAACATTTGCTATGGTGTCTGGAGCACAGTTCATGCTCAAAAAGTGACAATGATTACCTTCTAGAACTTTACCACTTATTAGTCCCTTCAGTTTGAGGCATTATTTTTACTAGGTGTCTGTCTACCTGACCATCCTTTCTGAGCATAATGAAACTAGTAATTACAAAAGCCAAGAAATTAGAAACAGAAATGGAATGGACAAAGTTAGTTACTGTAGAATATTGGGGGAGACAGCTTGCTGCAAAACTTTTCAAGGCACATGTTCAGTTTGGCTAAGCTGTTGTTGTGGTTGTGTTCCCTTGTTCTCTTTACAGTTGATCCTTCAATAACACAGATTTGAACTACATGGGTCTACTTACATGTGGATCCACTTATGCATCGATTTTCTTCTACCTCTGCCACCCCTGAGACAGCAAGACCAATCCCTCCTCTTCCTCCTCCTCAGCCTGCTCAACATGAAGACACTGAGGACGAAGGCCTTCATTTAACAAATTGTGAATATGTTTTCTCTTCCTTATGATTTTCTTAATGTTATTTTCTTTCCTCTAGTTCATTTTATTTTTGTAGAAATACAGTATAGATTACATATAACATACAAAATACATGTTATTTAACTGTTTATATTATTGGTAAAGCTATTACCAGTAACAGTTGGCTATCAGTTACATTTTGGGGAGCCAAAAGTTATACACAAATTTTTGGCTGGGCGCGGTAGCTCACATCTGTAATCCCAGCACTTTAGGAGGCCCGGGGGGCAGTTCACTTGAGGTCAGGAGTTCAAGACCAGCCTGGCCAACATGGTGAAATCCCGTCTCTGCTAAAAATACAAAAAAAATTAGGTGGGTGTGGTGGCACATACCTGTAATCCCAGTTACTTGGGAGGCTGAGGCAGGAGAATTTCTTGAACCTGGGAGGCGGAGGTTGCAGTGAGCCAAGGTTGCACCACTGTACTCCAATCTGGGCAATTGAGCAAGACTCCATCAAAAAAAAAAAGGGAGGGGGGAGCCGGGCACAGAGGCCCATGTCTGTAATCCCAGCACTTTGGGAGGCCGAGACAGGCAGATCACGAAGTCAGGAGATTGAGACCATCCTGGCTAACATGGTGAAACCCTGTCTCTACTAAAAATTATAAAAAATTAGCCGGGCATGGTGGCGGGCACTTGTAGTCCCAGCTACTCAGGAGGCTGAGGCAGGAGAATGGCATGAACCCAGGAGGCAGAGCTTGCAGTGAGCAGATATTGCACCACTGCACTCCAGCCTGGGCAACAGAGTGAGACTCTGTCTCAAAAAAAATAAATAAATAAAGTTAGACACAAATTTTTGACTGAGTTGGGGGTTGGTGTTCCAACCCATGCATTGTTCAAGGGGCAGTTGTACTTCTTTTAGTTATTGTGCTAAATACAATAGTTTTTTGTGGGGGGGGTACTTTAGCAACATGCTGTGAATATTTTTATAAGACAATTTATACTTTTTAGTTACATAAGTCATATTTAAAAGTTTTTGGCATATATATATATGTATACATATATATTCGATATTTCCTGGAATATTCTTCAAGAAACATGTAGACTAGAGTACTCCAGTACAAATTTCAAAAACAAACAAATACAACCCCTAAGTGAACAAAATGCAAGATCTTCAAAGGGCCGGGGGTTCTGTCCCTTCTCTCTATTCTGTCACTGTGGATGTATTTTGAGCCCTGGATAAGATTTTCATGATTCAGCAGATAAAATCAGACAGCAAGAATAATTGTTCTCAGTCTTAAGACTGTTTAGGAGGTGAAAAGAAGGCGGCTTCTTAGCTAACCAAGATCCAGGCAATGGAGAGTCTTCCAGGTTGAAATCACAGTACCCAGTAAGCCTGAGAACTACAGAGAAGATGCTGAAAGATCAGGAGGCAGTCTGTTATTCCAAGACTGCCAGCAATAAAAAAGTGAAGCCAAAGAAGTCTAAAGGAGCTTGTCAGTAGAAGGTTGAATGTGTTCCCCTTAAATTCAACACTTCTACAGCTCCACTGTAAGTCCACTTTAATGAATTCAGTCTTTCGAGGGTTGCCAACACCATACCAGCAACAAATGTGGAGAATTCCAAAGAGAATGATACTCAGCTACTCTAGATTTCTCCTTTCTCACTGAGGTCTGAGTCCCATAGCTAACTCCTTACTTCCATGTTGATGCAATGCTAAGTCTCCAAGCTGACAACACAATATTCAATCGATGTAGTCAATCAACTTGAAAGTTCAGTGGGAACTGACACATTGATTGAATTCACCTGTAAATTAAGCCAAACTGTTCAAACATGTATATGCCTTCTGTTGAGGCTCTGAGTCTTAATAGATGAATGTCAAGGCTGGGTTCCAATTTTAATTTGCTTCTAAATGAAGGTTGGTGCTCTTTCAACATTAAGTGATAATAATTATTGAGATTGCAGTAATTATGATTTGCACAGCTTAAAAGTTATGAGAGTATCATTTTATTTGCTAAATAGTGTTGTTTTATTCTGCATGTTTACATTTACCAGAGCAAATACAGAGAGCTCTGAAGGTACCTGATATCTCTTGGGACACCCATGGAAAATGAGGTACTGTGTCTCATAAGACATTCTTGGCAAACACAGAATGTAAACCAAAAAAAAAAAAAATCCATATGGTGCACAACATCTCTCAGATGAAAAATAAGGCTTCTCAAGGAAGGAGCCTTGGGGGATTCTGAAGTCAAATTGCAAGGAACAAATGTGCTATTTTAATTTTGGCCTTAAAACTTCCTCTCCTGGAATGGTCTCAATATCACAATCTCTGCTCAACAGCACTCTCTAAGCTACAAACTCCCGTTGTTTTCTGGTTTGCTGTTCTTCAGAAAAAAAAAAAAAAAAAAAATCATCAGAGCTCTGCATGAGATCTGCAACCCCTCCCACATCAATCTTAGGAAGCCCAAGAACATTGTATAACTTAGTTCCCAAACAGGCCACAAGCAGATGGAATTCTCCATGAGAAAGATGGTTTCTTTTCTTTCTCTCTCCCCTGACATTCTCTTTCTTTTTAACTTCAGAGGTGTTTCCCTGGGCTTCCCACTGCTCGGATATGTGTGGTTCTCTCCTAGCACCCTTTCTTCCTCAGGCACCTGCTTCCCCCATGGAGGGGGATGTTGTCCAGTGGCTTGGAGTGGACCTCTGTTGTCCTCCCACACCTGGGAAATGCATGTCTCCTTCTCAATGCCTGGTGCGTCCAAGGCCGTGGGAGGAGTACATTGAAAGTCTACATCCAGTGAAGACAATTTGTCAGTCTTCATTATCAAAAGCTGCGTGGCATGAACACTGGAGTTAAGGGTCAGTGTGGCTTCCAGTTAAAACTCCCTATTGGAGATGGATTTATGTTTGGTCCATTTCAAAACACATTGGGCTGCAACTTATCATTGAAGTTGTCAGAGTGAAAGCACTTTCCTTTTTTAGTGCTTCAAGGGTTTAAAAACCATTAATTCATTTTGTTTAAGATATAAAGACATAAACGAATGAGGGTTTTTTTTTTCTTTTTTTTTTTAAGGAGGAAAAAACAACCCACCTTGGTCCAGATGTGTTCTGGACACACTGAAACATTTCGAACGTGGGTCAAATGGACAGGGTTTTTATCTTACATATTGAGCATTTCTGTTTTTAGTGAGTTTACCGTGGGAACGTTATGGTGAAAGACAAGGAGAGACTCTTTTAGATGATCCTCAGAGTCACATGTTGGGAATTTTGAACAGAGCCCAAGTTTTTCAGGGATGATGAGTTCCTTTACTAAAAGAAAAAAAAAATGACTTTCTGTTTTTAAGGGTAAGAAATACGTATTCTTAAACATCTTGGACATGAAATCAAATTCATGTTGAGACATTTTGATGATGTCAGCACAAATAAATCAATTACTTTTAGGAAGGAAATTTCTATTACATACCTATGGTTTAAAAAAATAAAAGAGAAGGGAAGCAATGGAAAAGGACAAAATGTCTGAGGGGAGTATCCTGGCAAAACAGATTCAAGTCTGGGGATAATCTTTGTTTATAATAAATAAAAACTGAAAAGGAAAGGAGACACTAGCAAAATGAGAGTATGTCTCTTGCCCAGAAAGACCCAAATGTTTCAAATAGAACATGTCTTAGCTCTTTTATCTTAGCTCATATCATCCTTTCAGACTCCACTGATCAGTTTGTTGCTTTTTAGAGGGAGTTCGGCTGAAGTCTTGTTTAGTGAACAATGAAAATCTTTTAGATTTCTTATCTCATGTTGACATTGGTAAGTTGATTTTTCACTACAAACTCATTCTTGCCTCTTACCCCAAGTCATAACTTGGGGAAAAATCAATTAAGCCCACTTAATCCATCTATTTAGCCAGATCCACTAACTGTGAAATGCAGAGTCCCGGCATTCACAATTCCCAGTGGGCAACCTTGAGATGGAAGGAGGAGGACACGGTTAATACAGTCATTAGAGTCATGAGCCAGCACTACTTCGCAGCCCAGGCAAAACCTGAGCAGACCAAGGGCCCCAAAGCCCAAAATATAGCAGTAGGATGTGGGGTGCCTAACCCTACTTTCTTGTCCCAACTCAGGATCCTTGACATCACTTGGACAGACTCTGGAATAATAAAGATCCCCAGTTCTTGCCCTCTAACCATGTAGGTGTTACAGGGAATATAAAAATGATCTCTGTTGTGTTAGGAGAACTTGGAGATCTTCCCAAAGCCTCAGAGAAACAACTTTAAATGTCATAATGCAAATAGAGAAGTTTCCTTTTGAAACCAGCTTTAATACTAGAAATGCCACTGAGTTTTACCGCAGCCTCTCAAGATTAAGCACATTTAGTAATAATAAAGTGATAACAATAGATAGTTTATTGAATCAAATTTACCACTTGTGCAATGCATAGAATGCGAGTCACTTGACAGAGTTTATCTCGCCTAAGCCTTACAGCAGGTTCTATTTTATAATTATTTTTATTTTTTATTTTTTTTTGAGACAGTGTCTCACTCTGTCGCTCAGGCTGGAGTACAGTGGCGTGATCTTGGCTCACTGCAACCTCTACCTCCCAGGTTCAAGCGATTCTTGTGCCTCAGCTTCCCGAGTAGCTGGGACTACAGGCATGTGCCACCACGCCTGGCTAATTTTTGTATTTTTAGTAGAGATGAGTTTTTATCATGTTGGCCAGAATGGTCTCGAACTCCTGACCTCAGGTGATCCACCTACCTCAACCTCCCGAAGTGCTGGGATTACAGTATAATTCTTTTTAAATTGAAGTAACTAAGGTTTTGAGAGGCTAATTTGCCCAAATACATAAACTAATAAGCTAGGTTTAAAAGCTGGAGTCTCATTCCTGAAAATGCAGGCTTAATCCTTCCACCTTAAGTGTAGCAGATAGAATGTCTGATAATTCCAAAGGTATCTAGCAAGTTACACTTCAGACACCTCAGTTGAAATCTCTGGTTAGACTTTCCTGTCCCCATGTGAGGTTGTCCACTCTGATTCAAACGAAAATGACATATTTTCCATTCTTAAAGAAAAAAAGAGCATTCTGTATGGGCAACTGGCATGCAAGTTTTCAGTGTGGAATGCCCATTTAGAAATGAGAAAAATCCATTGAATGTGGCACTAGGGATCAATTTTGTGTCACCATTTAACCAAATACTGTATGAATTATATGAATTCATAGCCACAAAAGGGTTGTCAGTAAAGTGGTCCACGCATGCCAGGGGTGACTGCTAAGGCCTCCTGTTACCTAGGTAATCAGGTAATTTGATTAGAGACAACACATTGCTAACATCATGATTGGATGGGTCGAGTTTCTTTCTGTAGAATTCTGTTGAGCCTTTCCATCTTCTTTTTTTTTTTTTTGAGATGGTATCTCACTCTGTCACCTAGGCTGGAGTGCAGTGGCGCGATCTCGGCTCACTGCAAACTCCACCTCCCAGGTTCATACCATCCTCCTGCCTCAGCCTCCTGAGTAGCTGGGACTACAGGCACCCGCCACTAGTCCCGGCTAATATATATATATGTATTTTTTTGTATTTTTAGTAGAGATGGGGTTTCACTGTATTAGCCAGGATGGTCTTGATCTCCTGACCTCGTGATCTGCCCCCCTCAGCCTCCCAAAGTGTTGGGATTACAGGCGTGAGCCACTGCACCTGGCCTAGCCTTTTTAGCTTCTAAGCCAAGTGTGTAAACATTAACAAGCAAAGGCTATGAGTGAATATTAACTAAAACTGGATTTTAATATGCACCATCACTGACAGATCATAACAATACCATAGATTTCCACATACACTGCATTTGTGAACAGTGCTTGGAGAGTCCCAGAGCAGAAAAAGATACAAGAAGTCTTGGTCAAGTATTGTGTTTGTTTGTCTGTTGTTATGCTCAAGTTATTTTAATTCTCTTTCACATGTGAGACATTTTACATGTTAGCCAAATCACTGAAATGAATCTCAGACTCTACCTAAAGTCAGAGAAGAAGGAACTTCTCTGAGCACAGGTTTTGGGGAATGTCACTAAATAAGCTTCACAGAACCTGCAGAAATGCCCGATTCATTGGCGATGAAAGGCACATCATTTGTCCAAGGAGTCCTTGTTTCTCCTCTGGGCAGAGGAGATGAGTTAGACTCACAGAGGTGCCGAGATGGGGTGTATTATCCAAGTTACCCTGCAAAATACAAGGATCCAGGAGAGTGATTGTGTTTCTGCCTTATCGGCATCAAAATTGCTTATCAGTCCAGAAATGCAATGGAGAAATTGTAGGATTAGTGCTGTAACAAGGCAGGAACTTCTAGCTAACCAAGCTTCCCAGATCCCCCACTACCCCTGTCCCTCCCTCCACCCTGGCCATAGGAGCCAGGAAAGCCAGGGTGGTAATGAAGTAGGCTCAGAAGGCTGGAAATAGGCTTTTCCAGGGGGTATAGCCTTGGTACATGTTAACATCAGCCTGTGATTCAGAACCTGCCTGTGATTGCTGTCACCTGAGAGAGTTCTTCAAGAGGTAAACAGACGGTTGGTCAATGTGGCGTGATTTTTAATGTCTTCAAGTGGTTCATGAGAACTGCTAGGAATTCCCATCTAAGTACAAAGAGACAATTCCCATCTGTGGTCTGTGTTTCTATCAAAAAAATGTTGTTTAGACTGATGGGGTGCAACCTCTGAATGTTGGAGGCTCAATCCAAATGGGAGGGGTTCCCCGATGTCCAGCTCCTTTAGCCAAGCTTCTCTGGTCCAGAAAGCAGGCTGGAAGATTTGCAGAATTCTGTGGGAAGAGCTGTTTGAAATAGTTTTAAATCATTCCTTAGTTTAATCAGGCTAAAAATACCCAAACACAGTCTTTGGGTATTCTGCCTTTGGTCTCTGACTCTTCTGTCAGCACAAACACATCAACAAAAAGAAAGAATTAATGTCCATCTAAATATCTGGCCTCTTTCATATATATCATGGATTGGATTTGGGTGGGTTCCAGTTTTGGAGAAAGATCCAGATTAATGACTTAGTTACTCTGATCCAAACCAGATTTCTCTAGTTGGGATTTGATTTTCTAAGATTTATGTTTTACTAGGCAGAACCCAGAAATGTTTCTTTTTAAATTCTGAGTTGGAGGAACACAGTTCAGGAGATCACATAGCAATAAAAGAACAATAAAAGATGGTGTTATCCAATGTATCTATGTGATCTCAACCTAGTGTTGAATGTCAGGGGAGGAATGAGCACGCTGCCTGCATGTTGACTACTGTCTAGGTTTTTCAATTACATGGAACCCCTTTTTCCCATCAACTTGGGTATCCAAGCAAATCTTTACATGAGTAAAATAAGCAAGATGCTAATGAATGCCAACTTATATTTTAAATCAGTAGGTAGTTATCCTGAGGGTTTTGTTTTGCTTGTGTTTTGTTTTTTAAATAGGGCAATTATTCCCTAGCCTAGGTGCACACTGGAACTAGCTAGAGATCTTTTTAAAAATATTAAAGTTGAGCCAGGTGCAGGGGCTTACACCTGTAATCCCAGCACTTTGGGACTCTGGGGCAGAAGGGTTGCTTGAGCCCAGGAGTTCAAGATCAGCCTGGATAACATGGTGAAATCCTGTCTCTACAAAAAATACAAAATTTAGCCAGGTGCAGTGGTGTGCGCCTGTAGTCCCAGCTACTTAGGAGGCTGAGGTGGGTGGATCGCTTGAACCCAGGAGGCATAGGTTGCAGTGAGCCGAGTTTTCCCCACTGCATTCCAGCCTGGGTGACAGAGTCAGATCCTGTCTCAAAAATAAAATTAAATACTGAAGCTAGATGTGGTAGCTCATGCTTGTAATCTCAGCACTCTGGGAGGCCTAGGTGGGAGAGTTGCTTGAGGCTCAGAGTTCATGACCAGCCTGGACAACATAGTGAGACTCCATCTCTATTAAAATAAATAAATAATAGAAAAATTAATACTGATACATGGGTCCCTCCCCCAATAAATTCTGCTATGTCCAGTCTGGTGTGATGCACTGATGTAGTAAAATGAGAAAGGGCTTTGGAGTTAGCCTGAGCTGGATTCAAATCCAAGATATACTCATTATTATCATACAACCTTAGGCATGGTACTCATGCCTTTCAGTGCTCATTTCTTGGTATGTATTGTAAAATGATAATGAAATAGTTCTTACCTTGCCAGATTGCCATGGAAATATGCATGCGAAGATTTTAGAACAGCGTCAGAAACATCAAGTGTTCAGTAAATATTTCTGAATGGATAAACAGAAAACCTCAAAAGCCCCAACTACTCTTTGTGTGTAGTTAATAAATCTGAAATGTCTTCAGTACCACTTTGGATCTCATCCTTACTTATTTCTGGTTCCAGCCATCCATGGAGCATCATCTTTGTTTGTTTTGTTTTGTTTTGTTTTGTTTTGTTTTGTGATGGAGTCTCGGTCTGTTGCTCTGGCTTGAGTGCAGTGGCGTGATCTTGGCTCACTGCATCCTCCGCCTCCCAGGTTCAAGTGATTCTCCTGCCTCAACTTCTTGAGTAGCTGCGATTACAGGCACCTGCCACCATTGAGAGGTGACAATGTGCTAGCAGCCCTCACTCTCAGTGCCTCCTCTGCCTCCGGCCTGGGCTTCTACTCCGGCGGTGCTTGAGGAGCCCTTCAGCCCGCCCTGGCACTGCGGGAGCCCGTCTCTGGGCTGGCTGAGGTTGGAGGCTCCTCCCTCTGCTTGTGGGGAGGTGTGGAGGGAGAGGCCTGGGCGGTAACTGGGGCTGCACTCCTGGGCCAGTGTGAGTTCCGGAGGGTGCGGGCTCTGCGGCCTGTACACTGAGGGGCTGCCGGCGGTGGGCAGTGAGGGGCTTAGCATCCGGGCCAGCAGCTACTGAGGTTGCACTGGGTCCCTCAGCAGTGCCGGCCCCCAGGCACAGTACTCAAATTCTTGTTGGGCCTTAGCTGCCTCCTGGCGGGGCAGGGCTGGGGACCTGCAGCCCGCCACGTCTGAGCTCTCCCCCTGCGGTGGGCTCCCGAGCGGCCTGAGCCTCCCTGACGGTTCCACCCCCTGCTCCGTGGTGCCCAGTCCCATCTACAGCCCAAGGGCTGAGGAGTGCGGCCATGGCTGGGGAGTGCAGGCATGGCTGGGGACTGGTGGGCAGCTCCGCCTGCAGCGGCAGTGCGGGATTCGCTAGGTGAAGCCAGCTGAGCTCCTCAACTGGGTGGGGAGTTGGAGAACTTTCATATCTAGCTGGAGGATCGTATGTGCACCAATCAGCACTCTGTGTCTAGCTCAGGGTTTGTGAATGCACCAATCAGCACTCTGTGTTTAGCTAACCTAGTGGGGACTTGGAGAACTTTTCGGTCTAGCACTCTGTGTCTAGCTCAAGGATTATAAATGCACCAATCAGCACTCTGTGTCTAGCTAAGGGTTTGCGAATACACCAACTGGTACTCTGTATCTAGCTAACCTAGTGGAGACTTGGAGGACTAGCACTCTGTGACTCGGTGTCTAGCTCAAGGATTGTAAACACACCAATCAGTATTCTGTGACTAGCTCAGGGTTTGTAAATACACCAATCAGTACTCTGTGTCTAGCTTGAGGTTTGTGAATATGTAGCTAACCTAGTGGGGACTTGGAGGACTAGCACTCTGTGACTCTGTGTCTAGCTCAAGGATTGTAAACGCACCAATCAGCACTCTGTGTCTAGCTCAGGATTTGTAAATACACCAATTGGTACTCTGTATCTAGCTAACTCTGTATCTAGCTAACTAGCACTCTGTGACTCTGTGTGTAGCTCAAGGATTGCAATGCACCAATCGGACCTGTCAAAAAGGACCAATCAGCTCTCTGTAAAATGGACCAATCAGCAGGATGTGGGTGGGGCCAGATAAGTAAAAGCAGACTGCAGGCGCCAGCCAGCGGCAACCAGTTTGGGTCCCCTTCTGCATGGTGGAAGCTCTGTTCTTTTGCTCTTTGCAATAAATCTTGCAGCTGCTCACTCTTTGGGTCCACACTGCCTTTATGAGCTGTAACACTCACCACGAAGGTCTGCAGCTTCACTTCTGAAGCCAAGGAGACCATGAACCCACTGGGAAGAACAAACAACTCCAAACACACTGCCTTTAAGAGCTGTAACACCATGAAGGTCTGCAGCTTCACTCCTGTCAGTGAAACCACGAAGCCACCAGTAGGAAGAAGTTCCAGACACATCTGAACGTCTGAAGGAACAAACTCTGGACACACCATCTTTAAGAACTGTAACACTCACCGTGAGGGTCTGGGGCTTCATTCTTGAAGTCAGTGAGACCAAGAACCCACCAAATCTGGACACACCATGACCAGATAATTTTTTTTTTTTTTGTATTTTTAGTAGAGACGGGGTTTCACTATGTTGGCCAGGCTGGTCTCAAACTCCTGATTTCATTATTCCCTGCCTTGGCCTCCCAAAGTGCTGGAATTACAGGCGTGAGCCACCGTGTCCGGCCGGAGCATCATCCTTTTGTGCACAATCTCTGGTTCACTTTGCATAACCTTACCTCAGTTTCCCTCATTCCCTGCCACTGGATTGTAGAGTTTGAGGACAGAGACATGGTGTGTCTTATTTATTGCTGTAGTCCAGTGCCTACAACAGTGTCAGTTAATAATACTAATAATCAATATAACTAATAGTGACTAATAATTTATTAATAAATTATCACTAAATATTTGTTGAATAAATGGATGAAAGCATGAATTCTTCAGGACCTTGATAAATGCTATTTTCTCTATTCACTGCCAGAAATAGCCAACTTACCATCTCTGTTTGCGTGAAGAAGTTGTGCTCACTGTTCAAGGCCCAGCTCAAATGTTTGTGAAGTTGCTTTGAGCTCTTAGGCAGAGTTGGCCTCTGCATCCTCTGTACCATCCCCTGCTGGCTCCTGCATTCATAACAACACCCAGCAGCCTGCAGGACAATGATGTCCTTCCCCCAGGGTTAACAAAGCATCCTGTCTATGGAGGTAGAGACAGGGAGCCAGTAAAACTTAGAGACACTGAAAATTCTAAAACTGAAACTGAAACTCAGACTTCAATCTAGAGCTTTTGCCATCTTAATATGTACTTCTTGGAGTGCTGTGTCTGAAAGGACTATCTTTCCAAACCTGTCTGGATCATTTCCTAGATATCTTGGCTTCTCCCAAAACTTCCTTGCTCTCTCAATGCGGAGATGGTTAGAGGCCATCAGTATTTCTCTTACCAAATCTCTTTGGTATCTGGTCAAATATACAGTGGCTTGGTACACTGTAAACACCCAGAAACTGTTGGAAAAGATACATGCATGTATTATTGTCTATTTTTTTTTCTGTACTTATATTGCTAAAATTTTAGCTTTCTCCATGACCACCTAAGTCTTGCTTTTGAGTTCCACCCTATCCTCCTTCCTCTCTTAGCTCCCACTTTCCCACACTGTGTATTGAACTCATATTCTCCAGATCACATTATAAAAATACATGTTCTAGGGTACAAGGCTAGGATGTTCTATGTTGCTCATGGCTGGACTTGCAAGTGTCCAGACCGCACTCACTGTCCATCCCAAAGAGTCTTATGCAAACGAATCCAGGAGGCTACTTTTGAGAATAATGTGTTGCAAATCCAAGGTTTTTTGTATTTTGTGTTTTCTTGACTCCCTGGACTGAAACTTCAGCAGCCGTGGCCCTGTGCTCGTGCTGATGCAATGCTGTTTGAGAAGGGCTCTGTTCTTGTGATATTGGTCATTGCCAGGGAAAGCTCTAGAGAGGAAGGAGTCATTTTTTTCAGATAAAGGCATTGGAATTAACCTGTTCCTTGAATCTCAGAAGGAACCGAGTAATTTCCACAGCAGAACTTCATGTGCTAATGTGGGTGAAGTGCTTTAAGATTAGATATGTCTTATATCCAAAGCTTCCAGATGGCCTTAAAGATCTCTGAAAGTTGAAAACTTTGCAGTAATCTATTCTGGGAATTTTAAAAAATGAACAAATACAGGAAGGGGGTCTATATTAAGTAGTGGAGGTTGTAAGAAATATACGTTTTCAATAGAGCCCTTTTAGCATTCTTTTTGTTTTTTGTTTTTTGTTTTTTGAGACTGAGTTTTACTCTTATTGCCCAGGCTGGAGTACAATGGTGCAATCTCAGCTCACTACAACCTCTGCCTCCCGGGTTCAAGTGATTTTCCTGCTTTAGCCTCCCAAGTAGCTGGGATTAATGGTGCAATCTCAGCTCACTACAACCTCTGCCTCCCGGGTTCAAGTGATTTTCCTGCTTTAGCCTCCCAAGTAGCTGGGATTACAGGCACCCGCCACCACACCTGGCTAATTCTGTATTTTTAGTAGAGATGGGGTTTTACCATGTTGGCCAGGTTGGTCTCAAACTCCTGATCTCAGGTGATCCACCCACCTCAGCCTCCCAAAATGCTGGGATTACAGGCGCGAGCCACCACACCCAGATTAGCATTCTATTATATTCCCATCATCATCAACCCTTATTTTCAGAGCCTGGGCTGCAAATACAATGAGAATGACTCCTTCCGCAGGAGAAACCACGTCAAGGGCTTTTTCACAGAGGCTGAATTACAAGCTCCGTTCCACGCGTCTCATGAGTGGAGTCCTAGATACCCAATAGCTTGCTGACCCTCTGTCTTTCTTTGACCTGGGAACTTGTGGCATTGGACTCCTGTGTTCTTTCCAGGTTGCTGAACCTCTGTCTTATTTCACCTTGATACCCTTGCATTCTGACTTTTGACTTCTCTCCTGTTAAGATTCTACCGCTTTCTAAAAACCCTGCTTCTGCAGATTTCAGGTTCTCACTTCCTGCCTGGTCTGTGAGGCACACCATTATCCAAGGCTCACCATTGTATCCACAACAATGAAAAGAGAACTACATCAAACTGCCTGGGAGTAGTCAGAGAGTTCAGAAGTCAGAGACTTCACTGGGAAAGAATAAACGGGGACTTTCTTTTTGAAGGAGAGAAACCTGCCTTTTGTATTATTTTTGTATATTTTGTGCTTTCTCTAGGATGATCATCTTTGTGTTGTTCTCAGCTGAGATTCAGCAAATGTTTTCTTTTCCCCACTTTCTAAATTAGCTGGGACTCCCAGAAAATGGTGATCATAAAACAAGATAGGGTGTTTCCAGAAAATGCAAGGAATATTTCAATCTGTTAGCCAGAACTGCCACCCATTTAGAAGTCTTGAGGGCTTAACAGGATTATTGTACACCTAATGTAAGAATCCCAAGGAGATTAATAAGAATAAATAAGAATTGAATGACAAAGTCTTAAAGCACAGTTAAAGCTTTTTAAACTGGAGAGCAAGAGACCTCCAACAGACAGAGGATTGTTTCCTAAGAAAAGGGGCGTGCGTCTCCTTTGTGGTGTAATGAGCTCCTGGAAATTGCATCATCCCAGGCAGAAAATCCCAGAGGAGACTAAGGCTGTCCATGTACATTGTTAGACTGAATCTTGAAAATGCCCAGCATCATTGGTAAAAATCATGGAATGAGCAAATAAACACCATGAGAAACAAGGTATCGATGTTTGCCAGGCTACATTGAATGAGCCAAGAGGAAAACTTTAAAGTAGTAACAAATTAATAAGCAAATAAGGATTGCCATGGTGACCCTGAAATATCGCATCGGTTTTTTTCTTCTAAAAACAGTACCAATTGCATTAATATCTTGATTATATTTCAATCATAATGTTTGTGTCCTCCATCATGCTCATCTGATCTTAGACAAATGTTCCACCTTCTTTTTGAAAAAAATAGATACTGGATGGGTTTCTGAATGGAGACACAGATTCAGAGCAATATCACAAAGAAATATATAAAAACAAACTGGCCCTTCGAAAAGGAGTCGTTAGAAGCAGGCAGTTTGTTTCTGCCTGGGCCTCGATTGTTATACTAAGGCCCTGATAAATCACTTCTAAAGTGTTCAGACACTCTCTATGTTGAACTCAGATTCTCAGGTCACATTATTAAAATGCATGTTCTAAGATGAAGGCTAGAATGTTCTATATTGCCTGTGGCTGAACCTGCCACAGTGTCAGGGGTATGGTTACTGTCTACCCCAAAGAGTTTTGTGCAAACCTATCAGGGAGACTGCTTTTGGAAACAATGTATTGCAAATCCCAGCTTTTTGGATTTTGTGCTTTCTTGACTCTGTGGACTAAAACTTCAGCAGCCATGGCCCTGTGCTAGTGCTGATATTAACACAATGCTCTTGGAGAAGGGGTCTGTGTCAATTACCCAGACTGTTTGGGAACCAGTTGCATGCTCTTTCTTTAATGAAAATATATGGGCCACTGTTTTCCCTGGTCTGTGTCGTTTCCTGGGAGTCTGAGTGACACAGTGGCCCTGACGTATGGCAAAAGATGTTACTGCCTCTCCCTGCCACGTCTGCTTGAGTCTGACATGGAATGGTGAGGTTGGAAATGCAATGTGCTTCCGTGGAAGATCAGATCATTCTCACACTCCTCCAAAATTCTGCAGCCACCGGGCTTCCATAAACATTTCTAGAGAACCAGTTTCTAATACAGGGTCTTCAGCTTGCATGAAGCAGCAGCTAATTCTCATTCAAATTAAACAACAGAATGAGTCTATTGGCGGCTTTGTTAGAAGTCAGATCACTCAGGCATGGCATTCAGCTTGGGTCCAAAATGAGCTGTCTCAAACGGACTGGCTCACTTTAGCACAGTAAACAATGACCACCTGCTATTCTCTCGAATGCATCTAGAGGCGAAGGAGCACTTTATTATTTTAACTAGCATGCAGCCTCTGGAGGCTGCCCTGTAGACATCAGTCACCAAATTTACAGCTTGTAATGATATCTAGGATATGAGAATGCAATGCCTTTAAGAATCCCTTCCACAAAATATGAAGTCAAATTGAACTTTAATCTTTAGAGCAAAGGAAATACATTCTTTTCCCTGGGGAGTTAAGAAATGTGCGCAAATTGTAAGTGACTTTTAAAGTATACAATAAGACTGCCAGCCCTATTCATGGGGAAGAAATAATTGGCACTTTATGTCAGTATTTTCCATGAATTATTTGAAAAACAGATAAAATGTGTCATTTATATGGAACTACTTCCCACTGTTCTTCAAGGCTCTTTCTACAGAATAAGTAATCACCCTTCGCTGGTGATTGGCACATGTGTGTAACTCCAACGTGGGCAAAATATGTCAGAAAAACCAATCCAAAATATGGGTTGGTTTATATGTAAGATATCCAGAGTCTTTGGATGTAAGAAAGGAATTGAAAAAAAAAAAAAAAAAAAGGTGCTAGGCTCTGTCACCCTTGGGTTACACAGACACAGGTGTCTATTCCTCCCCTGGGCACTGAATCCTGGGCACTAGAAGATAATTCAGGGCAGATAAAGACCCCACGCCTGAAGGAGTTACAAACTGCACTTCTTATCAGCATTTAGAATTTTAGCTCCTTACTTCCAATAAAGGGAAACACTTCTCTGACATCTACCCTTAAATTACATGAAAAAATAGTCTCAAGACAAGCTAATTTGTTGAAGAATGACGGGTGTTCCTGGTGTTTCTCATCTTTGTAAGCAAAAAGATTACCATCCTTTTTAGAGGAGAAGGGTATCGCATATAGCTTGCCAATGCAACGTGTTATGGACTGTGTATGGAAGAGAGGTTAACTATCCGACAGACAAATATTTTGTTCTTTCTTGGCAGAAGAATCAAAAGTGGGCGTTTGATGTTAAAGCCCTGAGTCCTTGTAAGTGTTTCCATGTCCTTCTCTGAAGCCACGTGACATTAAAATCTTCAGCAAATTAAGCAAATGAGTAAAACATGTACCACACTGAGACGCAGACAGGCTTAATGTATTATTCCTTCTATGCATGAAAAATATCACAAGGTGATGTATAGGAGCAATGCTTGAAATTGCTTCCTGGGATCTTTCTTTAGAAATCTTTGTAAACTGGCCAGGCTTGGTGGCTCATGCCTGTAATCCCAGTATTGTGGGAGGCCGAGGTGGGAGGATCACCTGAGGCCAAGCCAGAACAGCTTGGGTAATACAGTGAGACCCAGTTCTACAAAGAAATTTAAAAATTAGCCCTATGTGGTGGCATGCGCCTGTAGTCCCAGCTACTCAGGAGACTGAGAGAGGATCCCTTGAGCCCAGAAGTTCTAGGTTGCAGTGAGCCATGATTATGACACTGCACTACAGCCTGGGTGACAGAATGAGACCCAGGCTGAAAGAAAGAAAGAGAGAAAGGGAGGAAGGGAGGAAGGGAGGAAGGGAGAAAGAAGAAAGAAAGAGAGAGAGAGAAAGAAAGAGGGAGGGAGGGAGGGAAAGAAAGAAAGAAAAAGAAAGAAAGAAGAGAGAGAGGAAGGAAAGGGAAGGGGAGGGGAGGGGGAGGGGGGAAGGGGGAGGGGGGAGTGGAGAGGGGGGAGGGGAGGGGAGGGGAGGGAAGGCAAGGGAAGGGAAGGGAAGGGAAAGGAAAGGAAAGGAAAGGAAAGGAAAGGAAAGGTTTTAATAAACCCCGAGACTACAAAAGTGCTAGCATGGGAAGTATCTACCAATTGCGTTAGTTCATTTTCAACAGATAACTCTTTATTTTGGCCTAGGCCTTGCGTGTTACTGATGCCTGATAGTTTTCTCGTCTCATGGGTCACCCACCGTGTTTGTTAGGAAGGGTCAAGGGAGACACCGCCACTGTGCAAGAGAGAACATAAGGCACATTCCCTCCACAAATACCATTCAGAGCAAGCAGAAGCTCTAATGACCCCTTTGATCCTGTGGTCTTCTAGCAGAGGCCACATCCCCATAGGAAATTCCCCTCTTCCTGCAGGCTCCCCTAGCACTCACACCCAGACAGCAGAAGGCAATCTTGCTCTGGTAGGAGATTGGGAAGGCGTAGGTTGGTAGCTCATGGGATTCACTGTCCCAATAATCTTGTTGCTTCTTTCCCCTGACCCCAGAGCTCAATTAGGGTAAGAATCGGGCTTCTGTCTCCTTCAATTTCTATTTATTTAAAGAACACTTTCCTGGTTTCCAGTTCTTCCCAGATGGGGGCCTGCTTTTCCTTTGTCAGCAGAACTGGACCTCAGACTCTGCGCCTTAGCTGACCATTTGGGCCTAGTAATGTGCTTCCAGAGCGCTCTGTTGCTGACTGCATTAGTTCGTTCTCAGGCCGCTAATGAAGACATACCAAGACTGGGTAACTTATAAAGGAAAGAGGTTTAACTGGCTCACAGTTCAGCATGGCTGGGGAGGCCCCACAGTCATGGTGGAAGGCAAAAGAGAAGCAAAGGCAGGTCTTACATTGCGGCAGACAAGAGAGAGGTTGTGCAGGGGAACTCCCATTTAAAAACCATTAGATCTCGTGAGATTTATTCACTACCATGAGAACAGTATGGGGGAAACTGCCCCCAGGATTCAATTATCTCCACCTGGCTCCACCCTTGACACATGGAGATTATTACAATTCAATGTGAGATGTGGGTGGGGGACACAGCCAAACCGTATCACTGACTCTCTGCTTTCCCATGCTGTCTAGGAGTCTTAGATACTACCCTGATCCTCGTGGGCTCCCCAGATGGTAAAACCAGTGCCTGTCCTGAACTGACCACTGGGAGTCACGGTGCTCTGTATCATGCTCAGATGCCCAGACTAGTGAGCTATGCTTCCTGCAGCTCAGTTGGCCTGTCTCGTTCTAGTATGTGTGTGTGGCCACGTTCTAGTATGTATGTATGTATGTACTGCCAGCATAGTGTATCAGTAGTTTCCAAATTGCTAGGGGCCTGACCAGTTCTTTTTCTCTGGAAACTGACACTTAAATCACAGCCAGCCATATGACCCTGGGCCTCCCTCTTCTCTCTATGCTACTTCCAAGCCCCCAATGTAATTGATGGGCCCTACCCAACATGGGCCCATCAGAATCTTTTCCTGTGGAATTTAGAAGTGCACAGGTGTGTTTAAAGAAAGAGAGGGAGGGCTAGGTGCGGTGGCTCACGCCTCTAATCCCAGTACTTAGGGAGGCTGAGGTGGGTGGATCACTTGAGGTCAGGAGTTCGAGACCAGCCTGGCCAACATGGTGAAATCCTGTTTCTACTAAAAATACAAAAATTAGCTGGGTGTGGTGGTGCACATCTGTAATCCCAGTTACTCGGGAGGCTGAGGCAGGAGAATCACTTGAACCCAGGAGGTGGAGGTTGCAGTGAACTGCTACTGCATTCCAGCCTGGGTGACAGAGAGAGACTCTGTCTCAAATAAATAAATAAATAAATAAATAGAAAGAGAGAGCGAGAGATCTGATAACCACCATCCCAATTGTAATCCCTTCCTCAAATCCACATGCATTGCTCCTCTGGGTCCATGAGACCATTATTAGCATAACCATCATTATTTTCTTTGATGTTATTCTCACTCAGATCGAATTGTTTACTTTGCAACCAGAAAAGTCCTAACTCATGCAGTTCCCCTGAGACCTAAGTGTCTGATAACTCCCCACAGAGGAATTGCAGGGAGCTGGAGAGCAGTGCCAGGTGGATGGGGGCCTCTTCTCCACCTTCTCCACCTTCAACCCAAGCATCTCCATTCTGTGTCAATTATAGGTTGGGATTTCATCCGTTATTTTACATAAAACATGTTCAGCTGGTATTCTGTTGCTAAAAAATAAAAACTCCTCCCCGTAGACCTGTGGGACTTTCTCCTGCAGATGCCACCCATCTCTAAAGCTGGGGCCATTGGATTCCTCAGCTGTGGGCCTCACCTCATCTCTGACTGGAAGAGCTCGTCTGGTGCAGATAACTCCAGAGGTTGCGTCAGATGTTAAGATATTATGATTGGCTGTGCCCAAATCCAAATTTTATCATTTTTAATCCCTCTCTTCTGTCTCAGACTTGCAGTAAACCTCTGGCATTTCAAGTCTGGAATCAAGTATTAGGTATTCGATAGGAAGCGCAGTGTCTTTTTGCAATTGTTCAGGCTTCCTAAAGCAAATATCACATGACTACCATTACCATTTATCTCATAATTCTGCCGTTTGACACGCACAGTGATAAAAGGCAATACATAATAAATTCTCTTACAAGAAACTATAAAGCCTTATAAAATATTTTTGGAAAGATATTGTTTTACCACATGAGATTTTAAAAAGGAACTCCCTACTGCCTGTTTTAGAAAATATTTTTTTTCATATAAACATTATCTTTTATCCAGAGATTGAATGGAAGTTGTTGCTAAAAAATTAATGGGCATACAAGAATTGGCTTGAATGTTTTGGAAGATGAGGAAGAGGTCCAGATTTTGTTCACTTGATATTATCCTTGCAAAACTCTAGGACTAAATTGACATTCACAGAGGGCTGCCCGAATCTAGCAAGCTCATTTGCAGCGTTTGTAGCTTACCCATTAGCCCTGGAATTTGGAAAAGTTCATTATAATTGGGGTTGGAGGGTTAGTTCATGCATTTCATTAACTTGCTTGCCAAAAATCTCTTCCCATTAATTATATCTCCACCCAAGTTATTATATTTTTCTCTGAAAATTATTGGGCAATAAATGTTTGAACGTAACTCACGTGATACAATAATGGAATTAATATAAGTAGAGATGTAATGGCTTCTTTGATTAATAGATTCTAGGACAACACAGCTGACTGAGAATATAATATCTTTTAATTACAGGCGAGAACAATTTTCTCTTTCAAATATTGGTACTGCTTACATGGTTTATACATAACCACAGGTGAGAATTATTTATAGTCTAAGCGAAAGTATTAAGTTGGTGCAAAAGTAATTGCCATTAAAAGTAATGGCAAAAACCGCAATTACTTTTGCATCAATCTAAATACTTAGCCAGCAAATTGAAAGCTGGATATTGGTCCATTTCTCCTTTCTGTATGTGGCATAACTTGTTTACTTTTTCTTGTCTCATTTAAAGAAAACCTCCCCTACTCCATCCCCCTTTTCCTCAAATCCTTATCTCTCTGCACTAAACAAAGCAAACTTCAATTTCTACTTTTTACATCCCTACCCCAACCCCCTTTTAATTTTATTTTCACAATTTAGTCATCACTAGAACCACAGCTTTTATCCTGACAGATTACGTTTTTTCAGAAATTCCTCACAGACTTTGGCTAATTCTAAACTCACTGATTTCCTTTTCTCCGCTTAACAATTGATATTTGTAAATACTTTCAGATTTTTATCTCTCTTATTTTCCGGACCATTTCATGGAAGGAAATTGGCATTTTGATCTGAGTTTCTTCGATATGGAATTGAGAAGAACTCAGAAGTAATAAATCTTATCCAAGAAACACAGGGCTCAATTGCAAAGAATTAATTAAAACTATCATGTCCTCTCTTTAGTCATTCAGCTGTGAATGGGTTTAATGACCTGGTGTCTGCCATTGGCCACGGTCCTGGAGATGCGTTAAGGGAACAGGAATATTCTCGCTGTGTCAAGCTGTAGGACCAAGTGCTTGGGGAGAAGGAGGCAGGGCTGTGTGGCCGTAGGTTTGGAGTGGCCAGCATTGGGAACTGTTCAAATTTCCCTGCATGAGATTTGTTGGTAGTCAGGGAGTATTGGTGAAGTTCAAAGTCTGACTACTCTAAATGACTCCTTTGAATCGCTGTCTGGAAGACATAGAGAATAATGATAAAAAAAAAAATACAAGCTTTTAACCTGGGCTTAGTGACTCACACCTGTAGTCCCTGCTACTCCTCAAGTTGAAGCAGGAGGATCCCTTGAGTCCAAGCATTCAAGGTGACACTGCACTCCAGCCTGGGCGACAGAGTGTGTGACCTTGTCCTTAAAAAGTAAGAAAGAAAGAAAAAAAAAACGTCCAGGTGCGGTGTCTCATGCCTGTAATCCCAGCACTTATGAGTCCGAGGCGGGCAGATCATGAGGTCAGGAGATGGAGACCATCCTGGCTAACACGGTGAAACTCCATCTTTACTAAAAATACGAAAAATTAGCCGGGCGTGGTGGCGGGGGCCTGTAGTCCCAGCTACTCCGGAGGCTGAGGCAGGAGAATGGCGTGAACCCGGGAGGCGGAGCTTGCACTGAGCCAAGATCGCGCCAATGCACTCCAGCCTGGGCCACAGAGCAAGACTCCATCTAAAAAAAAAAAAAGAAAAAAAAGCTAACTTTGAAATCACACAATTGTAGGCTTGAACTGTGACTCTACCACTTATAACCCATGTAATTTTTGATTAGTAAGTTGCATAAATTCCCTGTTCCTCGATTTCTTGCTCTGTAAAATGGCTTAATGACACCTACCTGATGCCGCAGTTAGAAGGATTAAATGAGGTAAGGTGTATAGTGCTAATTCATAAAGACAGATTAATCAAGGATGAGTATTACCAATATGACCTTTATGGTTGTTACTTTGTCTCTTAGTCCATTCAGTAGTTTTGCAGAATTAGTCAATTATACCCTAATTCTGAGAAGGCCATCTCCCACGACTCACCAAATCTCATGGCAGCTTTTACCTTTTACAGTTGAATTCTGCAGTAGAAGAGGACAAAACCCTGGCAGTGAAGGGAATAGCCAATGCACACACATGGAAGGCGGAGGACATTTCTGGCTTCTGTTATCTCTCAAAGTCTAACATTTAGTAGGATCACACCCACGTACTCCATAGTCCCGTTCCTCCGCCATAGGACAGAGGAACTAGTAATAGCCTAGTCCCAAGAGTGTCCAGCAAGCCTCCGCAAGGATATTCCAAAGTCTAATGGCCTTTTTGGAGAGATCCTTTGGTCTTTGTTGATTATTTGGAGTTAACAGTTCATGGCTCTTAGTAATAATGGTGGCAATAGTCATTGAAGAATCTCTTGTTCATGTAGTCTTTGAGAATTTAATTGGCATCATTGGTGCAGCATCTCAGGGAAGATACCCATGCTTCAAGGCAAGAGACATTTTCAAGGACAGCCTTGGGCTGTCCCATCTTTTAGTTAAGTTAGGGAAATTCAATATCCCAGTCAAAGGCGGCTGAAATAGGAAAGCAATGTTCCATGCCAACTGAGGTCCCTTAATGGACAGTGAAAAAGTGAGGAAGGCAGGGATAGGGAAATAATAAGTACCAAACTTAAATAAACTGGAATATTAGAGCACAATTTCATTCTGCTCTGCTCTTCATTTTTCACTGAACCAGGTCACCCCTTCCTAATTATGACGGAAAACTATTCAACCGTAGAATTATCACAGCATTTAAAGACTGCTGTGTTTAGGGGCTGCCATTGTCCTGTTAAAATCTGCATGTGGAATTGAGCTCTAAGCCAAGGACATTTGACCTCTACTGTACCAAGGGCTCCATTTGCAACCTCCCAGAAGCCCAGTGGTGGTACCTGATTTGCATGGCTATTTACATAGATCTACATATGCATAGTTTGCAGGTTTTGATCATGAGTTGATTGTGTCTTGTTTGGTCTAAAAGTTTAGAATTGGAAGTAAGGGTGAAGGTCATAGCTATTCAAAAGAGAAAATATTTGCTGTCCAAGGAATTTAAGAGTCTTTTCCTGAATATGTCTTTTACATATGAGGATATAGTCACTTCTCATCCTTTTAGCTGACTAAGGTCAAGTGTAGTACATATGAGGATGTAACTAAAACTCAAGTACTTTGGGAACTGAAAAGACCTTTGATACTAACTGTGGTCAGTATTCTGACTTCTGTTTCTGCAAGGCCATAATGTCTTGTCTTACAGGAATGAGAATCTATCAATTAAAGGTTGAATAGTCTTTTAAAAATATTATTATTATAGACTGAACACTTGCCCCCAAGGTAAGAACTTACAACTTACCACACTTAGATCACCTGCCACACATTAAATAATTAGAGAAAAATAGAAGAGAATCTTTAGGTTTCCAGGTCATCCCTATCATTTGGGAATTCGAGGCTGGATTCCATTCTAACTAAATTCACCCCTCAGGATTCACTCTTACGTCTCAACTCCACCCCACCCCTGACATCAGGTGGCCAGTTTTTAGTTTTTTCTAATATGAGAGATTTTTCTAACACAGAATTTGTTCTTTAATGCAAGAGTCTTCCCTTGCCTTTGTGTCATTTTCTAGAAGAGATAGGACATAGCAATTTTAAGAATACAAGGTATGAAATCACACAAATGTAGGCTTGAATTCTAACTCTACTACTTGCACCCTGTGTAATTTTGAGTGTTAAGTTGCTTAAATTCCTGTGTCTTGGCTTTCTGCTCTGTAAAATTGCTTAATTGTACCTACCTCAAACAGTAGTTAGAAGGATTAAAAGAGATAATGTATATAGTGCTGATTCATAAAGAGAACTCAATCAGGGATGAGTGTTATCACTATTACCTTTATGCTTGTTACTTTGTCTTTTAGTCACTCCAATAGTTTTGCAGAATTAGTCAGTTTTATTCTAATCCAAAGAATGTCACCTCCCACTACTCAACATATAGCATACAAACTTCTACCTCCCCAATAATTGTAACAATTCTCTTGGCCTCTGAGTAGTAATCTCAATTTCTTTTTTATGTTAAAAATTATTTCTAAAAGACTTAGACTACATTTCCATAGAGCAGGACTCTGGAAATTTCTGTGACATGATCCCACTTCTCCGGCATGAATGCCTCTCCTTCTCTGACATTTCTCCATGACTGAATGTGGAACTCTTTCCCACTATCTGTCACAGGGATCAGAGCTGGGATCCTTCTTCATCCTGTAGTATGAGGGCACTCTCGTGGTGTTTTCTTCATCCTAGAACTGGTACAGTTATTGGACCTATTGTTGTGTACTGACCCTAAACTCCCCAAAACAAGTTTTTCCCATCAATTTTTTGGCTTAACGAACTAGGAACTGACAAAATGAAGTTTTAGTGTATTTCTCACTGGCTGAAATGATCTTCTAGAAGAACCAGAAGTATGCCATGATATTCCAGAATTCCTAAGGAAGAGTGTTCAGATCATAACCTTTCTAGACTCTGATTTATATTATAAGATAGACTTTAGGTAGAGTAGATACTTGAGATTTGCCAGAGATACAAACTAAGAAACTTGAAAATTCCGAAGTTTATGTTCAGATGTTACTGCATGCACAAAGATGTGTAGAGAACAACAAGTCCTCATTAAACTGTAGTTGTTCAACAGTGGCCTAATTTCCCTCACTAGGAAGTGATTTCCTCCTGCATATCACGCTTCTAATTCAGGCCCAGCTCAACAAATGTAAAAATAATTGAAATCTCTTGCAAAAAGTTGAAAGTATGAATGTTAGTTCTACACGTTCCAAAATTCTGCTTTATTAAAGGGGTTTTTCAAAGGGGAAAATTATTTAATTTCAATATGGTGGGACTTAGGCTATGCCGTGAATAGGTTAGGGCATGAAACAAAAAAAAAAAAAAAAAATAAAAAAAAAGGGGGCATTGTGCATGAAACAATACAGCGAAGATAGAGGAAAGAAAAGAGAGGGATAGATAATGGTGCTGAAATGGACCTCAGAGGAATAGAGTTTACTTTTTGAAGCTCTCATTTGGGGTAAACCATTCTAGTGTTCAACAATTATTTTACTCTCCAGATTTCATATAGATAACTAGCCAGAAATTCAAATAACAAAGTTTTAAATTCATCCTCTAGTGTTCCTAGCAGAGCCAGATCAACATACTTGTACTAGGTGTGGAGAAGACATTCAATTATATGACAATGGTAGTAATCAGTCATCAACCTCTGTGTAAATGTTACATGTGTAGATTGTTATGAAATTATTTTTCAGCCTCTGTCCTTCAGAATTAAGCATTTCAGTGCCTTTTAATCTTTTTTTCCTGGGTTTCATTTTATACTTGTTAACTTACTTGTTTCCTTACTGAAACTACATGGACAGTACTTGTTCAGGTGGCCAGAGGTAATACGACAAAAATATTCTGTTTCTCCACCTACATAACCACCAGCAGATGAATGGATAAACAAAATGTGGTACTTCAACACAATAGTATATCATTCAGCTATAAAACCAATGAGATCCTACCATGTGCAACAATATGGATGGACCTGGAGGTCATTATGCTAAGTGAAATAAGCCAGGCACAGAAAGACAAACATTGCATGTTCTGACTTATTTGTAGAATCTAAAAATCAAAACAACTGAGCTCATGGAGACAGAGAATAGAAGGATGGTTACCAGGGCCAGGGAAGGGTAGTGGGAGGGTGAAGGGTAGTGGGAGGGTGGGTTAGGAGTGGGGTGTGTTTAAATGTACAACTTAACTGTATATTTAAAAATAACTGAGAGTATAACTGGATTGTTTGTAACACAAAAAATAAATGCTTGAAGAAATGGAGATCCCATTTTACATGATGTGATTATTACACATTGCATGCCTGTGGCAAGACATCTCATGTACCCTTTAAGTATGTATACCTCCTATGTACCCACAAAAATTAAAATTTTATGTGTATATATATATATATACTGCTTCTGAGGGAAGAATGGTTTGTGTGTGGATGTGCATGTGTGCATGTGATTGTGTGTACATACAGATGTGTGTGTGTGCATGAGCAAATGTGCAGGTGTAAAAAGGGCATGCGTGTGTGTGTGACATATATGCTGTTTGAAAACTTTTTTATTTTCTTGACAAATACAATTTTTTTTCTTTTTGTTCCATTTTCCTTCCCAGAAAAACTCATTCCTCTGTTAAGTGGAACAAGATGGCAAAAGACAAGGATGCAGTGACTGGTTACGGACATTGGTTAGAAGAACAGGCCCTAGCAGCTTGAATGGTGGATGTGGGGTTGGATGGGGTGGTCTAGGCCAGAGCTGGTCATCCGGGAATGAAGAGTGATTCTTCTCACCTCTCTGTGTTTCATTTTCCTATCCATTAAGTTGAGATGGAAAGTCCTTCTGTCATCCCACCATGATGCTATCTGGTGAAACGAAATGGTAGACTCTAGTCTATTTGTAAGGAACAGAATCATATAATTCATTATCTGCTGTATATCCTCAATTTCCTTGAATGGTCCCAAATAAAACAATATTGTTCCTTTGTCTATAGAGAACTATGAGCATTTCCTGGCAATCCCAACATTTCCATGTGCAAGGGACATTTCCTATACTGCCACACATGCACAGAAATGCCACAAAGATCCTTTCTTTGGCCATACTCTCGATTTTGGGTGCTGAAAATATGATATATCGGCATACAGTTCAATGGAATATTTTTATGTTTGTGTGTATTTCTTATGCTCAATTATTCGTATCTTTATTGGGAGTGTTAAGGATTTCTTGGTGTGTCTAAATCTCCGCATCATGGTCTTTCTTGTTAGTGTAATTACCTTTCATTGCTTGAACATGACGCTCCCACTCCCCTTACCTCTTATCATGTGTCTTTGTTTATCTCATGTGATTTGCCTCTTTTTTTTTTTTAAATTTCAAAAGCTTACATAAAATCCTTGTAGTCTAACTAGGCTTAATAAGAAGATTAAAAAAGTAAATTTCGTAGCTAATTATGTGAGATCTAATTTGCAGAATGCTTTTGTTCAGGATTCTTATTTCTGAGATTGAAGTATTGCAACTCCAGGACAGAACCCATGAGGGAATCTCCATGCCAATGAGATGCAGAGGAGGTTTCCAGTGACGTGACTTGTTGACGTTGTGTTATTTTCACCACCATTTCTTGCTTGCCTGAACTGCTGAAAAGGCCTCCTAACCAGTGTCCAGTTTCCTCTCTTTCTCCATTAAAAAAAAAACCACAAGTATCTTTATTTTTATTTATTTTCTTTTTTATTTTTAGACAGGGTCTCACTCTGTCACCCAGGCTGATCACTGCTCGCTGCACCCTTGACCTCCTGTGCTCAAGTTGTCTTCCCGGCTCAGCTTCCTGAGTAGCTGGGACTACAGGCACGTACCATCATGCTTGGCTAATTTTTGTAGAGACAATGTCTCACTATGTTGCCCAGGCTGGTCTCAAACTCCTGGGCTCAAGCAATTTGTCAGCCTTGGCCTCCCAAAGTGCTGGGATTACAGGCATGAGCCACCATGCCCAATCCCCCAACAATCTTTTAAAATATAAATCAGATTATATCATGCCCTGTTCAAGTCCTCAATGCCTTGCCATCACACTTAAAATAAAATTAAAACTTCACCTTGGCTTAAAAAGACCTACTTAATTTGGACCTTGCCCTTGTTCTGCTCACATCTCTGCAACTCACCTTCTACCTGGCTCAGTGTGCAGTGTCCATGCTCACCGCTTGCACTTTTTACACAATTATATATTTTATTAATGTAATTTCCATGAGTGAGTCTATTCTGTGTATATGCACTTTTTAATCGCTGAGTGTTCAGTGGAAAAACTGTATTTGTCACCAAAAGATGTGTATATGGCCGGGCGCGGTGGCTCACGCCTGTAATCCCAGCACTTTGGGAGGCCGAGGCGGGCAGATCACAAGGCCAGGAGATTGAGACCACCCTGGCTGACACGGTGAAACCCTGTCTCTACTAAAAACATGAAAAATTAGCCAGGCATGGTGGTACATGCCTGTAATCCCAGCCACTTGGGAGGCTGAGGCAGGAGAATGGCGTGAACCCGGGAGGTGGAGCTTGCAGTGAGCCGAGATTGCGCCACTGCACTCCACACTGGGAGACAGTGAGAGACTCTGTCTCAAAAAAAAAAAAAAAAAAAGATGTGTACATTGCATCCTGAAATGCACATACCCTCAGGTGTGTTTTTCCTTAATGGAAGTACTCCATTTTGCCCAGTTTTATGACCACATTTTACCATGTGGCTGTGGAGGGTCTTTAGGTCTCATGCCATTATAGGATGTGTGTCTCTGATGTTCCTCTTTTTATCATTCATGTCTTCACTTCAATGTTGCTCTCTTAGACAAATGCACATCCTTACTCTCTGCTTTTCTTTTTCTTCATAGTGTCGCCTGGAATTATACTAAATTATTCACTTACTTGTATTTTAAATGTCTTCATTTTATGAACAGGGACTTTTGGGGTCTTATTCACCACTGTATCCTCAACAACCAGAACTATGCCTGGCACATAATCAGTGCTTAATAAACACTTGTCAGATAAATAAATACATTATTACACACACACCCTATAGGTTTCTCATAGTTTGGCATAATTATTCTTCAGAGGTGTAAATAATTCTTCAAGAGTAAACAACTTTCTCATTTTAACGAATGAACTCTTTTGTGAAGATAAAAGAACTTTGAGTCATCTGCTTATCTGAAAGGTGTTCATCTACTTTATAGAAGGCGTTTTCCAGGCTATTTTCTTGGTATCCTCAATGAGGTTGAGGTTCTTAAAGTCTGAAAATTAAAGTGATATTCTTCCACCCACCCAGAAACCGTTCCCTAACTTTTAACACAAGGAAGAGAAATTGAGATCTAGATACTGACTGCTGAAGTCTTGGGTATATAGGAAAAAGAGGGGGAAAGAACAAAGGCGGGGTAGCGTATAAATAGATCAATTTTGTCCCTCCTCCCTCTGACTCTAAAATAAATGTCAAGATGCTGGCAGAATCACTAATAATTGAATCCAGGATTGCCATAGACATGACTGACTACGGTTGAAGGAAAGAATGAGGTAGTTTTCCTTTGATGCCAAGTTTATTTCTTGAAAAGTAGATTTGACCACAATAATATCTCTTATTTTAGAAGGGCTTTTTAAGCGACATCAAGGGGAAAATCTAAACTTGAACTTTCTTAGCAATGACCCTCAAAGGAAAGTATGATCTGTAGCTATAATAACGTAATCTAGGAAAAACCAATGAGAAAAAACAAAAATGCTGTCCTCATTTTCAGTGAACGTAACAGAACATTTTTCTCTAGATATCCTCTTGTTGGCATTTGATGAGAATTTACCATACCAGGAATTCACAAAATTTTATGTCTGCCAGGACCAATCTGAATTGGTAAAGAGATTGTGCAGAAAATGTTCTTAGATTTTTTGTGGATTTATAATTATCTGTTAGGGTTATGCTAGGGGGCCAGTTTCTGAATGGAACTAACCCAAGCTTAAGTTGGCATTTTACAAAGGATCAATATAAATCACGAGACATTCGCAAGCTCCATGCATTTACGTGACAGGATCCCCAAATTCTTGATTCTGTCATTAATTTATTAATTTGGCAGCCTTATTCAATGAACATTTAGTGAGTATCTACCAGTATCAGGGATCATCCCAGGTGCAAGAGATACAAAGACTTTTTTTCTTTCCTCATGTAGCTTAGAGTATAGTTTATTTTGAGCTTTCCTAGGGTGTGACAGAAAGTTTGTGTCAGGAAAAGAAAACAGGAATTTTCCTCAAGGAGAGAAAACAGAACATTTAGAACTCTTGGCAAAAATCAGTAGAAAATGGCAGCTAAGATACAAAGTTAATTTTTATCTCATACTGCAGTATGGATTTAACAAAACCAAACTACAGACCCAACCTTTAATTTAACGAGTTACCGTTTCTTTTTTTCCAAGTCTTCATACTTCATCCCTGAATGCAGGTCAGCATTTTCCCAAATGTTTGTACACTCAGGATGTAGGAGATGTATAAGTAGGAATAGTCCTGTCTAAATATTTCATTATTACTAGATGATAGCACACAACAAAAACACCAGAAGCCCTTCTCTTTAATTGAGTGAATTGTTATACCCATAATATTCTAAGTGCTTGGGTACATTTAGTAGACTTCGTAAGTCCCGGACCTTCCCTAAGTTGGGAAACTACATTTGCTCCTTTCTATTGCAAAATAAGAGGATGCCGTTTCTAAAGTTAGGAGTGAACAGGATTTGGGATTGCCACAGCCAGTGACCCAGGCATCAAGAGGCCTAGAACTTTTGACTTGCAAACTCCTGAGGGTAATTGCTAACTCTCTTAGAGATAACTGCTGTGCATGGATTTCCATCATTTTATAGAGCAGAGTTGAGAAACTATTGCAATGCACACTGCTTGGATTTTCATGCAATTTTATAATTTACTAATATGATTTCTGTGAGTAAGTCTATTCCGTGTGCAGGTATGCACTCTTTCATCACTTAGTGTTGAGTGAAAAAAAAATGTATTTGTCAGCAAAAGATGTGTGCATTGCATTCTGAAATGCAAACACCCTCAGTTGGATTTTTCCATAATGGGAGTATTCCATTCATTCCAGTTTTATGATTTAGAATCTTTGAACTAGAAAGATCTTTTAAAAAGACCATTTAACCCAATCCATCTAAATGCCCAAGGCCAGGCAATGAATTTGCAGTAGAGCTGAGACTAGAACACAGAGTTCTTCGATACCAAACCATTGCTTATCTTTGGAAGAAGACTGTGTAAAACGCTCCCTGAGCTTCCCTCACTACCCACTGAAGAGTCAAACGTCATGGACCTAAAGGATTCACATACGGTCTTTATTTTCTATAGCTCATCTGAGGCCTTAGGGAAAGGTTTTCATTACCTTGAATCATGATGGAATCTAATACTTTAATTTGCTTAAGCCCCATGAAGTTCAAAGGTTATAAATGGAAAAGAGGATGATGGGTTAAAAGGGGACTCTTTCCTAAATCCTCTTAAGTAGGTAAAGTTTACACAGGAGAAGACACACAGTGATCTTCAAGGGCCCCAAGCTGCCACTCACCAGCTTCAACATCTTTTTAGGAATCTTTGTGTCCAGGACAAAATGAGAAGAAATGTTTGTAATCAAGAATGAAGACTTCATTTCAAAAGTAAGCTAAATTATTACGTTTGGCACTTAGAATAGATTGAGACGGAAGGTGCCCTTTCTCTAAACTTCCAACACACAATTTATACTCTCCAAGATGGGTATTTTGCATTTGAAGAGTTCCCACGAGATAGGGGAGCTGTGTTGACTGTCATAGGTACTCATGAAGCCAGAGAGAATAGTTTTTAGTTATTTGAATTCTGGTGTATCATCTATGCTTGTTTTTTTTAAGTAGCAAAAATGACAACAACAACAACAACAAAAAAAACTATGGCTGGGATCTCTGAGTTTCTGAGAAGAAACCATGGATACTAACATTTTATCTGATTAGGTAGACTTGGTAGTTCATGGAGAGACCTCAAGTACATTCAGGTTAGGGCTCATATCAAGTAAGAAACACAGGTTACATTCAAACATGAGCTACCTTTGAGGGAACGGACATTAGGAATCGTTCCCAGACCTTAGTGTGAGAAAGGAAGGAGTCTGGAAGGCCTTTTTCTCCCCACAGTTTCTCCCCACAGTTCTTTCTTTCTTTCTTTCTTTCTTTTTTCATTCCTGTCTCAGAGAAAGAGACATTCACTCATTTTCCCAAGGCCAACTCATTCTCCTAGCAATCTTGACTTTGACCTTCCTGTGAAGCCCAGTTCTATCAAGTATTCCTCTTCATACGGCACTACTTCCCTATCTCATTAGTTCCTTCTCTTCTGCCTGCATTCATGTTTAAGCCTGATTTGAAAGGCAGTGTGATGCTGCAGTCATATGGACCTTGATCTGAATCCTTTCTTTTATTTGACAGTTGTGTGTCATAAGACAAATCACTAATCTCTCTGAGCTCCTGTTTCCTTGTTGTTAAATGAGAACAATAATAGGATCTGTGCTTTAAGGTTTTTTTTTTTTTCCAGATGAATGATAATATATAGTATCTGTGATATTAGTAGGCATTTAATAAACACCAGCTATTGTTATTTTTGCTATTATTGTGTAATACATCACATTATTAAAATATTATTATATTCGTCTTCTTGTAGACAAAAAGCTTCTTTAACGTAGGGAAGCATTTCTTCATTCTTTTAGAGTATCTGTCATACTTTTGTGTATGACATATCTTCATTAAATGTTTGTTGAGGCTGGTGCGACGGCTCACGCCTGTAATCTCACCACTTTGAGAGGCCAAGGCTGGTAGATCACTTGAAGTCACGATTTCAAGACCAGCCAGGTCAACATGATGAAACCCCCTCTCTACCAAAAAATACAAAAATTAGCCGGGCATGGTGACATGCACCTTTAGTCCCAGTTACTTGGGTGGCTGAGGTGGGAGAATCACTTGAACCCAGGAGGCGGAGGTTGCAGTGAGCCGAGATCATGCCACTGCAGCCTAGGCAACAGAAAGCCGGTATCAAAAATATATATATATATATAAATATGTTTATTTATTTGTTTATTATCTATAAAATAATAAATAAATAAATGTTAGTTGAATAAATGCGGCCACTGATTTACTACCGTTATTTAAAAAGTGTGAAAGTTTGCTTAGGACGTCCAGAACTTTACCCATTTGTGCTTTTGGAAATTTGTTTAGTAATTAAGGAAGGCTTAACCTAACAGTGGTGATTTGCTAGCATCCCATAAGTTGTAGTGACTTAAGAAATTGTGGTCCTTAGTATGTGGATGAAATTTATGACTTTTTGGTGTTCACATAAACTAAAAACGTAGGAAATAATAAGATATTATTAGGAAAAATAACCAGCGATGAATGCATACACAGAATTTTATTTCTTTTTCTCAAAAGAAAAATGAGACACAGCTTTTCATCATCTTGTGTTGAACTACATAAAACCAGGGACCAGGCACACCCTGTTGAATATCCTGCCAGCATTTCCTAGTGTGTGTTTCGAGTATGCTGGTACAGAAAGAAAACAAAGGAAGAGGTCCGTGGCCAAGTAGGTTTGGGAAATTTTGGTATAAACCAAGGTAAGTAGGTTCTTTTACTGCAGGATTCCCATAATATACCAATGTGCATCTTAAATATCCCATAGTGGGCATAACATATGATAACTTCCAAATTCATTTGACCAAGAAGCATTTTTTTTTTTTTTTGCAGAGCACATCTCAGTATTACCGTCAAACGTGATCTCCTTCTAGCCTCTTTATTTCATAGAGGCAGAAATCAAGCCCCAGAAAATTAAAGTCATTTGCCAAAGATCGCTTAATAGTAGAGCAAAAAAGAACCTAGATATTCTTATCCTTATCTAAAATTAGTATTTCTGTTTATTTTTGCTTTCTTGGAGAGATAATAAAATTCACATAATAATTATATTTTTTCCCTATATTTTCCAAGCAATCTTATAGTAAAAATATCATAACTAACTTTTGAGAATTAAACACATTAATAATGAAATGGCTTCCCCATAAAATTGGGAGTGCAATTATTTCTAAAGCTCTGTTAGAAAATTACTAGCTTTTTTTAAAAAATAAAATTCCCCAAATAAATTTTTTGATATTTTACTCTTTTTTTTATAATTATGCATAAAATGAGCCACAATTTATTCATAATTTAACAGATCCTTTTGGGTATTTCCAAATAAAATTAGTATTTCTGGGCATTATAGATAAGAAGTCAGTCACATGTGACATAAATCTCTTTTTAAAAATAATTAGGTTTGCAACATGATACATAGAATTTCTCAGTATCTGATAGAAAAGAATAATTAAAAAATTCATAAGAAATATAAAAATCTGTTGTCAATGTAATGAAACTAAAAGAGTGTAAAGTGAAATTATTGTACCTCAGTCACTGAAAGACTATTTCTCTAGCTGTAAGGTTTTCACGTTTTTAACTGAGAGTGGCTAATGCTACCACTTTCTTGTTAGGTTCAAAAAAACAAAACAAAGCCAAAACAAACAAAAATATAAAGATCTTATAGGCTCTGAGTCCAAAATCACCTTTTTTAAAAAAAAAGTCATTGTATGTTGTTATTGTTGATGCTATAAATGCATTGAAAACGGGCCACTGGAGCAGATGATAAGTATTTTCACAAGTTCACGCTTCTCCATGCATAGCAATGAACGACTAGAAAACCATATAAGGAGAACAGTCAAGTGATAAATACTACTTGTGCATTTGTTATTGCAACAAGAAGTGAACTTTCATTACCTTTTTCTATTTTTATTATGGGATACCATTTTCATCCACATAGTTAGGAGAGCATAGGTTACCTTTCCAAGCAATTTCATGCTAATGACCACAATGTGGGAGGGCAAGGGCCTACCCTCTGACACTGTGCAGAGAATGTGAAAGCTCTGTTCTTCCAAAAATCTTCATTCTTTTCTAGCAAGTTGTACTATTATTGGCTAAATGAGGAATGACCAGATAACTAAGCCAAAGAATCTCTCTTAAGATTTAAAACAAACATTTGACAATAGAAGTTTTTAAATCTGTGCCATTGGCTAGAAAAATATATAGACATTGTAGGGTTTCCAAGAGGGTTCAGAATTGATATTTGTTCAGGCTCTTTTTTTTTTTTTCCTGGGACAGGGTCTCACTCTGTTAGCCAGGCTGGAGGGCAATGGCACTCTCATAGCTCACTGCAGCCTCAAACTCCTGTGCTCAAGTGTCTCAGCTTCTGGAATAGCTTGGACTCCAAGGGTATGCCACCATGCCCAGTTTTTTTTTTTTTTTTTTTTTTTGTAGAAACGAGGTCTTGCTATGTTGCCCAGGCTGGTCTCAAACTTCTGGTCTCAGGTAATCCTCCCACTTTGGCCTCTCAAAGTGCTAGGATTGCAAGCATGAGCCACCACACTCCACCAAGAGACTTTTTAAAACAAATGTGCCAGAAAATGTGTCTCTAAAAACAGAACTCAAGATCTGAGGCATGAGAAGGTTATGAGTCTTGTAATTCAATATACTGGCCACTGACTTCAACAATTTCCTTCATCCATATTTAAGGTCACCTTTCAAATGTGTGACCTGGTGCCACATGAATTATTTCACTGGGGTAACCCTGTTTGAGCTGTTAGTAAATTTCCCAATAAATTAAACACAGATAGCCAACTTAGGTCTTACACCTCTCACCATATGTAGTTACTGTGGCATCCAGTATCTTGTACGGTCACAATAAACACTTATTAATTGGGTGATTGATAAGCCTCTGACCTCATCCATTAGCCCCAACACCTAAGCTTCTCTCAATTTTCAGGGCAACTTCTAAACTCTGCATAGTCTCCATACTTAGCATTCATCTGATGTCTCTTCATTCCATTGTGTCATTTCAGATACTGCCTTAGCAAAATGTCTAAGTACCAAAGAGTTTTTTTTTCATTTTAATTTTTTTAACAACTTAGAAGGGAGATTGAGAGTCATAAGTACACCGCCAGCCCTGGAACGTTTGCCTAGTGATCTAACTTCATGGGAATTCACCAGGCCTGCTCTGTGGAAGAAATCCAGGCCTGTTCTTTTGGTCCTCATGGGTTATTCAGCTGACGCTCCACACAGCCAAGCTCTTCACATTGTTGTGACCTCCAAGGGACTCTCTCCCACTAACACTGCTCTACTCTAATTCTGCTATCTAAAACAAATGATAAGAAATGAAGTTGTAATCATTTACAGGGCTTATACAAATTTATACAATGCAAAGATCTTACCTTTGCATTGCTATTTCTTACACTGAATTATGCCATGCATTTGTTTCTTATTACTCTAGACTTCTATGCATGTATTTTGAGTGATTCCAGACATTTCTTAGTGCCATTTATCCGGAATATTATCAAGACCTTTCACTAAGCGACAAGTTCCTTATCGTCCAACATGGACCTTCATGTAACTTATTTCTCTGTTCTCCCACTAGCTCCTTCTGAAGGCAGACCAAAAGTTATTTTAGACATCACAGTCAATTTGACATGGTGGTATATTGATCTGACATTCTCTTCAGTAAACCAACACCAAAATATTGTGTGCTGGTACATTCAGAATTGTATTTTAATTCTGTTCTGTCTACAGGCTTATAATCTTTCTGAAAGAACACTTTGTCTCTGTTTTTTTTTTTTTTTTTCTTTTCCTTTTTTTTCTTTTTCTTCTTCTTCATCTGGAAGTACCGCAATGGCCTTTGGCCAAAAGCAGTGAAGTTGTGACTTTCCAACTCCTATATAGCCTGCTTAGGGACATTAACGAAAGAAAAGTAAACCTACTCTATTATCCCAAATGGCTTTTCAAATAATTAGGAGATTTTAATCATCACGTCCAGCTGATGCTTTCAGGATCCCCACAGGCATCCCAGCATTTTCGAGGTGAGTACGATGGCCGGATGATTCGGGAGAGAAGACCTTGTTCTCACCACAAATGACCTTCAATTCATGCAAATACTGAAAGTGTCCTGGGGCATGCCATGATTAAAATGGATTTCTTGGCATCAGTGCTTTGCAGTTTTGAAGTTGAGCACCATCTCGCATTGCTATCTTTAAGAACAGAAGTGAATCAAATTTTTAAAGAGGCAGATTTTTTTTTTTTTTAATTTTACAAAGTTAGATTTTTTGGCATTTTGATTGTTTCCAAGCTGGCTCCAAATTCAGTGAGTCACCTGTGACTTATTTTCTATACAGAAAGTGATGAAAATATACGCCAAGACACCAGAGATCTTCAGAGGGGTAAAGGTATGATGTTAAAATGACCTCAAAATGAATATGAATCAAAGGCCTTCAAAAATACAAAGTCTTAACTAGCAGCTACGCTGCTGTCTTAGTCTGTTTTGCACTGCTATAACAGGATACCACAGATTGGGCAATTTACAGAGGACAACGATTTACTTCCTATGATTCTGGAGGCTGGGGAGTTCAAGATCAACGGGCCAGCATCTGGTGAGGGACGTGTTGCTGCATCATCCCATGGTGGAAGGAGGAAAGGCAAGAGAGTGAAAGCAAGAGGGAGTTGAACTTGCTTTTTTATTTTTTTATTTTTATTTTTGAGACAGGGTCTCACTCTGTTGCCCAGGCAGGAGTGCAGTGGCATGATCATAGCTCATTACAGCCTTGAACTCTTGCACCCAAGGGATCCTCCCCCCACCTCAGCTTCCCAAGTAGCTGGGACTACATATGTGTCTTACCATGCCTGGCTAAATTTCTGATTTATTTATTTTTTTTAGAGAGAGGGGGATTGTGCTATGTCACCCAGGTTGGTCTCAAACTTCTGGCTTCAAGTAATTCTCTCACCTTGGCCTCCGAAACAGCTGAGATTATAGGCGAGAGCCACCGCACCCAGCCCAAACTTTCCTTCATAACAAACTCATTCAAGAAAATGAACCCATGCTCAAGATTAATCCATTAATCCATTTCTCTAATCACCTCTTGAAGATCTCACCTCTCAACACTGTTGCACTGGGGACTGAGCTCCCAACACATGAACTTTTGGGGACACATTCAAATGATAGTAACTACTAAAAGTTCATCTTCAGTAGTATAATCAATAATGCATACACATTTAAATGTAAGGTTAATTATCACAGTATTCTTTATAATACCAAAATTTTAAAACAAATATCCAGCAATAGGGAAATAGCTAAACAATGGAATACACCGTAACTATAAATCATTTTGTAGAAAAAGCATGTTTATTGACCGTCACAATATTTCACTCAAAGTGAAAAAGCAGGTTATAAAACTACTTCTACCCAACACTCCCAACCAACTTGACTTGAACATTTCTTGAACTCCATCATTCCTAGAAACTCACTCACCAATTACAGAATACACATTTTTAAGTGCACAGAATATGTTCACCAAGATAAATCATGTGCTGGGCCATAAAACAAATCTCAATAAATTTCAATGCAAATTGAAATCTTGCAAAATAATTAAATAAATAAAAAATTTAAAAACTGCCTCTATCAAGAGTATTTTTTAAAGAAAAAGAAGCATAGTAACATGGTTGATGTGTCAATGATGGTATTAAAATTGCATCCGCATTTTCTAATTGCTCTACAGGAAAAATGTTGTATTTTTACAACAAAAAGGAAAGGAGAAAAAGCTAGGCATTAAAATCATATTAAAATATTTTCTCCTCTTTCTTTTGAGGAAGACTTGAAAGGGGAGTGTAGTACAGTTGCTACAAAGGCATATAGGAATACTCTGATCAGCCCCTTGCATCGAATAGGAGGGAATGGGGAAGGAAGTGCTGCTTCGAGGCGAAAACTGGGGCAAGTGAACAACCTCTTAGTGTTCACATGGAGAGGCCGCACTTGCATGTACCTGTTCACGTCCAGCCACACAGGGTGGGATGTGCCCGGATTGAAGGAGAATAGGGAAGAGCTGGCCAGCTCTGAACACCATCAGCAGGCTCATTTTCAAGATGTTGGCTTCTAGAAGAATTTCTAAAAGGCATATCAATGCCCCATCTCTCAAGAAGATAGACACACTACAACATAGACACATATACACACTACACACATACACTACACATGCACATACACACTACACACATACATTACTCACACACACACTACACACACACATAGACACATACACACTACACACATATACATACTACACACAAACACACCTACACATGATACATACACACACAGTGTACACACATGCACACATGCGCACACAGGCATGCCACACACATACACACACACTACACACACTACACATATGCACACTACACACATACACACTACACACATGCACACACATCACACATATACACACTATATACATTTACACACAAATACACTACACACAGACAGACATGCATACTACACACACATACTACACCCATACTACACACATTCACGATGCACACATACAGACGTGACACACATACACACATATACACACTACAGACATCTACATATTCTCTACACACCACACACACACACACACTACTGACACACACAAAGAGGTGATGGCACGTCAATTCCTACTCACAGAGAAAATAGAGACCATGAGATTGGCACTTTACCAGCTTGCCTCCATGCCTGTTCTTTTGTGCTTTTCTCCTGTACAAAGGGAGGAGAGTCTCCTCACCCTGAAGACTGGTCCCTTCACTCTGCTGTCTCTGCCATCCCCTCCTATCACGGCAGGAACCCTGCTCTTTAGACCATTTCAGTCATTGAACAATATAAGTAAACTGCCGGGGACTGGTGAACCAGCCAAGTACCTGTAGACATTTTTGCATCCAGAAAAAAGAATATTAAATTCAAAATGTGAATAATGAAAATCAAATATAATAATAGAGTATATATAAAATATAATATTATGTCAGCATTGTAAACATAGTATCAATAAATGTCCTACTACATTTGAAAACAATTTATGAGTTGGATGTTCTCAGTTTTCCCAAATTCCCAAGTATGCGTGTTGATTACTGATAAATCATATTGAATTATAAATTGTGAGTTATTCATAGTCAACTAATTTTGCAAACAAAATTATAAAAACCCTTTTAATATTTTTGTTGTAAAACATGTAGTTGATGTGAGCTCGGTATGCACTTTAATGTTTAACCTGAGGTCAGGGATACCCTTTAAAATTACGAGTGCTGGAGGTACAAGTCCTGCTTCCTTCATAAATGATGCGCTGTCCATCCTGAACTCTTTCTCTTCACTCTTCCTTGCCTTCTCTGTAAGCAGTTAAACATTGTCGGCTCTTTTGCATTGTAAAATTGTCATCCATCCACCCCTCCTTACCTTTCAGCTACTACTATGTTTCTCTCCTCCTCTTCCCAATTTCTCAAAAAAAGGTCTACACATGCTGTCTATATTTTCTCACTCTTCAGCTCCCAGATACATGGTTTATTTTATAACCATTCCACTAAAATGAAATGTCCTCGTCAGAGACATCAACAACCTTGTTCCTAAATCCAGTTCATACGTTTCAATTTCTTATTGATTCACTTCCTCTTGTCCTTCCTGAAGCACCGTTGCCTGGGCTTTTGCGGTATCTTTCTTGGCTTTCTTTGTACTTCTCAGGCCATTCCTTGGTCTTCCTTGCAGACTCCTCTTCACCCCTTATATGATAGTGTTCTTCAGGGATTTTATCCAAGGATCCCTTCTTTTCCTCCCTGGGGCAATTTCCTGGTTCATCTACCATCTTTATAGTAATGATGCCCACACCCGTATCCCCAGTCTCTGTCTCTCTCCTAGACTTCACACCAATGCATCCAGCTGTCTACAGGCCATCCCCAGTAGGCAGTTTAGAATTAAACTACCAAATGGAATTTTCATTTCTCATCCTCATTTCCCACTCTTGTCTATTCTTCCTTGTGCTCCTAACATCAAGGAACAGAGCCAACATCAACCCAGTTGAAACCTGGGAGTTGGCTTTGACTCCACACTCTCCCTTGCCTGCCATAGTCAACAATCTGAAAATCTGAATTTTAACTCTTGTATCTTCTCTAAATCCATTCCATTTTCTCCATCTTCATTGCTGCTTTTCTGATCTAGGCCACAATCATGACATATCTGTGTTACTACAGCAGCCTGCTGAACAGCTTTTGCCCAACAATCTTTCTCCACTCTGCTCTACAAATGATTGAAAAAGACCTTTTTGAGACAGGGTCTCACTCTGTCACCCAGGCTAGGGTGCAGTGGTGTGATCATGGCTCACTGCAGCCTCGACTTCCTGGGCTCAAGAGATCCTCCCACCTCAGCCTCCCGAATAGCTGGGACCACAGGTGTGCACCACCACTCACAGCTAATTCTTTTTTATTTTTGTAGGGACGGGGTCTTGTTGTGTTGTCCGGCTGGTTTTGAACTCCTGGTCCTAAGCGATCCTCCTGCCTCAACCTTCCAAGTGGTAAGATTACAGGTGTGAGCCACTGTACCCGGCTGATATTTTAAAAGACACAAAACCAGTCCTGATATACTATTGCTCAAGCCCTTCAATGTTTTCCCCATTACTCTCAGGAAAAAGTCCAAAGTCCTTACCATAGCTTACAAAACCAGCAAAACCTGGTTCAAGTACATACATAGTTGCATCTCCTGCCTTCTCTCTTCCTACCCTGGTCCTGATAGAGTGAAATCAATTCACCCCATCGCTCTGCACTCTCGCTTGCTTCCAGGCTTTCATGCAAGCTACTTCACTGGCCTGCAGCTCTCTTTTCTGCCTCTCCTTCTAGCTTACTAACCCCTACTGCCTTTCAGATCTCAGTGTAGAAAGCAGTTACTGTCCCACATCATCCCTGGTGCCCCAAACAGGAATTTCATTCTCCTAAGTGTTGAAACAGCACTCTTTATTCTAATAGGGCTTTATACATTGTTTATAATTACTTGGCTATCTCATATTCTTACTAGGCTGGAAACTCTAGGAGGGCAGGAAGTATGCCTGTACTGTACCACATAATAAATACATGATAAATATGTGTTGAATATGCAAATGAACAAGCAGCAGGGACACATCTGATTGGCTGCTAATGAGTCTGACCTTGGGAGGAGATTTGCTGAGTCAGTTCTCCCATCTAAAAACTTTATTCTTAACCATTGTTCGGATGCCTTCTAAAACCAAGGAGGAAGCTCTATAATATTTACCAAGCACTTTGAAATAGTGGGATAAATGCTCCCAGGGAAAGTGACCTACCTTAAGCAAGACTTGGGTCTGGCTGCACTGAACAAAATAGGCTGCCTTTATTGCAATGATGCCATTAAAGATCATTTGTTACAAGCATTGAAATTTACTGCTAGCAGGGAAGGAAGCCACCAAATACATTCAAGGCCACATTCAGACAAACGCTTGTTGATGTTCACATGAATCAGTGGATGTCTCTGCCCCTCACACTTTATTCTCAAGAGCCTGGCACACAAATGTTGCTACATTCATAAAAGTAAGCAAATAAATACAAGAGATTACCAGATTCCCTTCATAATTATAAAAAGCTCATGATTGAACTGGATAGCAAATACTCTTTGTTGATAATGAAGAAGTATTATTTATGGACTTTTACACAGAGGCAGTAGCAATATTAGCTTTTCACTTTTGATCTCTAGATTAATTCATAAAGGAGGCAGCAAAAGTGAAGGACATTCCAAATTATTAGGGTGAATTAATTTGGAGGCAGGGGAATATTAAATTTAAGCTTAACAAATAAAGGAGCTTTGGCAGAGTTTAGTCAGACACTCAGATAGCCTCTATATCTCATTGTGCAGATGACCTGAGTCCTGGGATGAGGAAGACCTGCAGCTAGGCACTTGCAGGCACTCTGAATTTTTATGCTTACTGACATAACTGTGGCCTGTGCATAGGTATTCTTGTTTCAGCATAAGCCCTAGGAGAAGCCTCTTTAAAATATGAGGTTAATACCATTCCAAGCATGACTCAAGATATAGGGCTTAATTCTTTAGGTAGAAAGGATTATTCAGTTACAAAGCTTCAATAACTCATAAAAAGAAATCCTATCATTTTAAAGTAACCACATTCGTCATGCACGTTCCTTGCAAAAGAAAAGTTAGGTTCATGATTCCAGGAAAGTGTTCTGCTGGAGGTATGTCACCCAAGCCCATGTGCCTAGAGCAGGTTCTAGGTTTGATTCCTACTGTCTTTTGTGCTACCCTAATGAGCTCCGAGCTTCAGGTCTTTTTCTTTCCCCCTCATTTCAAAAATGAGGCAGTGCTGTTTGTTTGAGGACTTCAAGAGGAGCATCTGAGGTCTAATTAGTTAATGTTTGCCAAGTACTTTGCAGATGAAAACATCTATATTAAATTCAGAATTATGACTATTATTATTGCAAAGCTCAGATGAGCTCAGAAATTTAGGAGTGATGATTCAAGAGCCCACATTGAGAATACTGGCAAGAAAAACAGTCAAACCAATTCCTGCAATGATTGGCTCTAAGGATTTATGTGGTTCAGCGTGACTATACCCCAAGTCATGCATGACAATAAAAATTAGACTGCACTCTTACTAATCATTTAGAAAACAAATGATGGAAGCAATCCCAAGGAGCTTTACGTCTCTGTTGCCTCTGAGGCCAAATCCCCAGACAGTTAACCTGATGAAAGACAGCCATTGGCCTGCCTAGTTAAGGGTGGTGCAGGCTAAAGACAAATGAATGTAGACTGGCAGCAGGAAGCACCAGTTACACTAGATAAAGCATTTCACAAATCCCTAGTCGAGGATTTAAAAAATATAGTAGGCACAAAACCAAACCAGGCAGCTGACGTTAGCTCTACTTTCTCAAAGACGCAAGGCACCATTGCTTGCATTGATCTCATTAATTTTTGAAACATTTATTAAAGGAAGATATTAGCTATAGGTTTCTCATAAATGCCCTCTATCAGGTTGAGAAAAATCTCTTCTATTTTGAGTTCACTGAAAGTTTCTTTTTGTTGTAAAATCAAGAATGGATGTTGGATTTTTGCCAAGTGATTTTTCTATATCCACTGAGATGATTTTATCTTTTTTAGCTCGTTAATGTGATGAATCACATTAATTGACTTTTGAATGTGAAATCAACTTAGCATTCCTGGGACAAACTATCCTGTTCAAAACATACTATGCTTTTATATATTTACCATATTTGCTAAAATTCTGCATTTGCTATGCTTTTATATATTTGTCATATTTGCTAAAATTCTGCACAATTTTGCATGTACGTTCTTCAGGGATATCATACTATACTTATCTTTTCTTGTAATGCTTGCTTTTGGTATCAGAGTAATACTGGCCTCAAAAAATTACTTAGGAAGTATTCTCTCTTTTCATAAAAGATTTTGTGTAGAATTGGTATTTTTTAATTAAGTATTTGGTAGAATTGACAAACAAAACCATCTGAGCCTGGAGCTTTCTTTGTGGGAAGGTTTTCAACAACAAATAATTATTTAATAGATACAGGTATATTAAATTTCCAATGTTTTGACTATTTTCAAACATCTTTTTGTTATGGGTTTCTAATTTAATTTCACTGTGGTCAGAGAGTATACATTATGTAACTTGAATCCTTTTAATGGTATTGAGACTTTTTATGAGACAGAATATGGTTTATCTTGGTAAATATTCTATGTGCACTCTTTTATATCCCTTACTAGTCTTAGCCTTGAAATCTGTTTTGTCTAATACTGATATAGTCACTTCTACTTTTTAAAAATTCATTTTAGCATGGTATATTTTGGTATATTTTTAAGTTTGGGATATTTTGGTATATTAAAAGTTTGGTATATTTTGGTATATTAAAAGTTTTTGGTGTACTTTTACTTTCAAAGTTCTTTTACTTTTAAACTATTTGTGCCTTTGTATTTAAAGTGTGTTTCTTGTAGGCAGCATATAGCTGAGTCTTGTTTTCTTTTTTGGTCCAAGCTGATGACTTATGCCTTTTAACTATTTACATTTAATATAATTATCAATGTGGATAAATGTAAATCTATTGTCTTGCTACTTTTTTTGTAGTTGTCCTGTATGTTCTTTGCTCCCTTTTCCCTCTTTTCATGACTTGTGTTTGATCAACTAAATATTTTTCGTTATTACGTTGTATTATCTTCTAATCCTTTTAGGTCGTTTTTCCCCTCTGGCTTCAGGTAGTTTCCCCACGTGCATAGTTTGGTCAGTGCTCAGATAAATACTGAAGGGGGACCCTCTGCAGAACTCCCAGAGTTTGTTCTCTCTCTCTCTCCTCCTTGGTCTCCCTGGACTCTCAGCTCCACCTCTCTCCTCTCCCTCAACATGACTTGTAAGTAAGCTGGGGTAGTAGCTAGGGCAATCACAGGGTCTACCTCATTTGTCTACCATCTCTCAGGGATCACTGTTGTCAGATGTCCAGTGTGTCTTGAAAATTGTTGTTTCATATGTTTTGTCCATCTGTTTTTGTCTTTGTTTGCACTATGTCCTGAATGTTTGTGCCCAACCCCCAAAGTTCATATGTTGAAAACTCATCCCCAGTGTGATAATATTAAGAGGTGAGGTGCTTTGAGGGGTGATTAGGTCATGAGGGCAAAGCCCTAATGAATGGAATTAGTGTCCTTATAAAAGAGGCCTGGGGGAACTTGTTGACTCCCTCTGCCATTTAAAGATACATAGAAGGTACCATCTATGAGGAACTGTCCCAATCCAGACACTAAATCTGCCAATGCCTTGATCTTGGACTTCCCAGCTCCAGAACTATCAGCAATACATTTCTATTGTTTGTGAATTACCCAGTCTAAGCTATTTTGTTATAGCAGACTAAACAGATTATAACAGGTTGTTTCAGGCAAGGGAATAAATCTGGTTACTTTTACTGTCTTAACCAGAAGTGATTCTGGGTGGAAGGGGGTGTTATTTGCAATTTTGAGTTATTCTGATATAAATTGGACATGTTTTTAAACATGAGTCAGAAGATTGTCTGAAACTATTCATAGAATGTTCTAAAATATTTTAAAACACTGGTTGGAACTTTTTCTTATGTTAATTAGCTCCAAAAATTATAGCATCATTAAAATATTAAAGCAAAGTAAACCAGAAACAAATAGCTAATTCTTGTTCTAGTCTAACAACCTTTGCAAACACTAATAGAACCTCTGTCTTTCAAAGACTTTGTTAAAAGAAATGCCTGTTTGATTTATTTGATTTTCAGCAAAGAGAGGTCATTACCAGGGTTAATAATAATCCCTTGATTTAATCTTGATCTATAAACAGGTCTATGTTTTGAAGACTATTATACTGAATAAAACAAACTTACTATTGATATTGGTGGCTAAATGTTTACTGCAATGCCTGCAAGATGCAAACACAAAGCTAATTTACCTCCATGTGTTATTATCTGAAAATATATGTCTTTCATATAGTGTAGTCTAAAAATATTTCTGTAGTACTCTGAAATTAATGATTTTTTAAGAAAACCACATATTTACACATTTTCCATATTTTTTAAAGGATAGTTTTTTTCTTATTTATATTTCTTTCTGATTCTATGAGCTGTTTATCATATATTAGCTATTTTTCCTTTTTCTCTTTTCCAAACCCTTCATGTTTCAAGAGCATCTGATATGAGGAATGTCGGTGTCCTATATTTCTGTGTTAATGGTAATATCTGAACATTCTCTGTAGTAAATTGCTTAATGATCCTCCAGCTTATTGTATCCGGACAGTCAATCTTGCTTTCGATTTATTTCATTTTCTTTTATTTCTTTCTCAAATTCATACATATATGTATACATATATATATATAATCTATGTGAATATATATGTTATTTATATGCATATTGTACATAATTATTTTTGCCTATAATTAATTTCCTTGATTCTAAGGAGAGAAAAAGTAACATCCTTAAGTTTGAAGGAATAAAGAACCATCCTTACTTCCTAGGAACAAGATAAACACCCGGATTTGTCAGATGTTGGATTCCACCCCTTTGAAGCCATCAGCCCCCTAGAAGTGATGAAGATGAGGGCCTTCATAAGTCACTGATGTCTCCATCCCATTCGTCCTACAAACCTGAATAGAATATAGTTCCTCTAATTATTCCTTTCTGCTTCTACTTACAGTACCCTAAATGACCTCAGGGATGTCACAGTGCCTTTCTGGTTCTGAAACTCTCCCAGATTTCGCCGTTTCTGGGCTCTGAATTTAGCTCCCTTAGAGATCTCTATCCTTCTACGCATGCTTGGCCTGCCTGACTCTATGCTCACGTCCAGTTTCTGTGGGCTGACATTAGGTGCTACCTCATCTTTCACTTTGATCTTCCTGGGTGTGTTGACACCAAGGGGGTAAATCATCGTTGTAACAATGTCCCTCCGTTTCCTAAATTCCTTCACCAGATGTATTTTCAGTTTCCCATTTTCTATTCATGTGATGGTGTGCTGGTACACTGAGTTTGCCCATTTTTCTTTCGCATATCAACACCCCACTTTTGGTGGTGTACAGCTGTGTAGACAGATGTAAGGAAATGGCCAAGGAGGTGGGGAGAAACTCAAAAGAGAAAAATTGAGCACAGCCCAATAGAAGCTGACTTCTTGCTAACATTTTTTGCCTTCAGGGTGACCTTTTGCAAAAAAAATTTTTAAAAAAAGGGAAGAGAGAGAGACGTGAGGTTAGAGAAAATGGTGCGGAAATGGAATCAGGATAGGAATTATGAGAAGCCAAAGAATAGATTCTAGACATTTTGCAGGGAAATGGTAGAAAGTTGAAAGTTGAATCCATTGAAGGGGAGGAGATTGGGGAATGAAGGAAGATACATTATAAAGGAAGCTGGTGAACTAGATGCCACGGAATTTTCTCACAGAAAGAAATCCTGTTTTGCTGGGACCAGATTTCATCCATGTTGGGTACATTGCAGAACTGAATTCTGTGAAATGTCTGGCAGCACTCTTCTTTTTACTTTTTTCCATACAAGTGTTTCATAGATATGTAGGTTTGCTATAAACTGCTTTCACCATGCAAAAGATTTTTCCTACAAAACTTTCAAACGTACCAAGTTCAAAACTTTGCGTATGAAAAATATGATAAACATGGGGACATTGTTATAAGATATTTTAACTGGGCAGAGAAAATAAGGCAGAGACAGGTGCTGGGAGTTAAGCATAGACATTGCACACATTTTATGTAAGGCAGAGTCTAAATGTGACATCTTTCACAGAGTGCTGCATGCCAACTCCAGAAGATTCAGATACTGATTATTGTAAGAAATCACACATATCAAGCTTGATCTTGCAGTTCATATGTATGCAAAACACCTGTCAAAATGATAGGAGTTTTGCTTTTGTAGACATGGCAATATTGTACACAATTGATATTTATTTGCCTCGTAAATAGGATGCATTTTGGAGTGAGTTGTGTCTTCCTGTAGCATTTCTCTGATTTCCTAGTTTAAATCTCCCCGACTGTCTCCTCTCAGCCCTGGTTTGCCAGCCCATTTATGGGAAAATGGGTGAGTTTTGCTCATGCCACCAGCTACACTCCTGTTATTTATTTATATTCTTTATTTAGGAATCAGGCAGCTATATCACCATGGCATTTAAAAGTTTATATCCTCTATCTACGATAATCTCAATTTCCTTTGTAAGGAAAAAGATACATCTCCCATTTCTCGATCTTCACCAGGACAACCATGGAGCTACTTGCAATTATTTTTCTCAAAAATAATGAACTAGGGTACTTCTGCCAGGATGAAGAGGGCACATAGGACAAGGAGAATTTGCTGGCTCTTAGCAGGGTCACATGTCAGCTAATCAAATCCTAAAGACAACTCCATTGGTGTGTGATTTGTCTATTTCTATGTTGTAGATCCAACAGAAAAAAAGTCAAACATAGTGAATGCATACTCCACCACTTGGCATCTAAAATATTTCTCTCTTTTCTTGTCATCCACCATCACTGACAAAGCTCAGAGGTGGGAGGACTGAATGGGACAGAAAACTGGAGAAAACAAAAAAGTCTTTCTGGTTTCAAAACGCCAGGCCTGAGGGTAGGACGGTTATAGGTGATTGGAGTTTTAATGCATACTTTAAATAGGAGTCTCCTGATCATTGTCTCTTTCAATGTATATGTGGTACATATAGCATATGTATATGTATGTACGCACACATGCATGCGCACGTGCACACACACACATCCCATTCACAAGTATTTCAAAAAGAAGAAAACTTTCTGTACCTTTCATAGTGTCTAAAACTATTTTTCTTAATGGCTTGGGTTGGTTTTTTTTTTTCTTTTCTTTTCTCTTTTTCTTTTCTCTTCTTTTCTTTTCTTTCTTTCTTTCCTTTTTTTTTTTTTT